>NC_045541.1:122008431-122308431 GCF_009769535.1 Thamnophis elegans
TTCTTAAAGAAAATATTGGCAGATATACATAGATACATACACACAGCCAAGACAAATGTATGATGTTCATCTGCATTGATTATATGGACTCTTTCCATATAATCATGGATTCTTTCTTTCTAATCCTCCAAACTAAGTATGTACAAAACCATGAAGTTGAAACTCTAAATTTTTATCATTGAAGAGAAGTTCCTATAATTCATGTTTACTGTTATTATTATTTTGTTCTTACTATTGCTATATTGATATTGGTAAGATTGCTGCTATTCCCCCCCCCCCCTTATTTTAGTTTTACATTTTTGACAGAAATGAAATATGTGGAATGTCAAAATAAGAAATGAATAAAATTGATTTTATATAACCTGAATAGGCCTTATAACAACAGACCATTACTAAGCGGGCTAATCAGAACAGGCCGGGCCTTAATGTTCAGTCTCCCTCCCTCCCTGCACCCTACAGGATTAGCAAAACATTAAACAGTAATATAAAGCAGATAATTGTATCAGCTGCTTTACCTTACTGCAAAAAGGCAATGAAATAGATCTACCCAACTAGTTTATATGTTGGTGTGCAAAATCCTATTTGCCTTAATTAACAACTGCTTAGAGCTAATTTATCAGCTGAGATCATACTTTTATCCATTCTTCATGCTGTGCTTTCTTCAGGGTTATATTTTGATTTTAAATCACACATTGAAAGCAGCAGCATAGTGCTTCAATTCATTTCAGCAAGCACCTTAATTAAGTTATTTTCTCCACAACGAAACAAAATCCACCAACTCTTGCTATACATTTAAATAACCAATATCAATAGAGAATGAATGAGACGAGAATTTGTTAATATGAGGCTTCCCTTCCCTCAGACATCTGTTCTGAAACTTAACATGGAAATACACCCACAAATTGCATCAGTAAATTTGATTAGTTGAAACTTTGGGGAATTTTTCCAGCTGATTAACCCAAAGACCTTATTGCTAAACATTGGCATTGTGTGGATTGATCAAATTCCAAGTGAATGCCATATATTAAAGAGTATAATTGCAAGTTGACTAAAAAATAAAGGGAGTTTAATCTAATGATGACGGGGTAAAATATTACTAGAATTATCATATTAACATTTAAAAAACCAGTTAATTAATATCTTTATCTGATACAAACCCATATTGGCTGAATTTCATTATAGAGTCATTTTTGCTCAAGTTATCTATTGAAAGTATTTGTCATTATTAAAAAAAAATAAAAATGCTATCATTTTGTTAAGGTGCATGAAGTAAAGTTGTACATTACAAGTGTTTTGTCTTCATTTGGAAAGGAGTAAAGTAAAAATAAACATTAAAGCATGTGAGAAAACATGTAATTCTCAACTGGCCAATGGGACTTTAATGTGCCATCCCTTTTAAAATGGCACCACAACATAATAGCTTTCTTATAGAGACAAAGGTCTCTTTGGAGAATAATTTAAAATACTATGTAAAAAAATAAAATAGTGAAAAGGCTTTAAAAGTCTGTGGTGCCTTTTAAATTGGCATCAAGCATAATAGCTTTATTCTAAAGACAAAGGTCCCTTTGGAGAATAATTAAAAATACTACATAAAAAATAAAATAGTGAAAAATAATTTGGATTGTCCAGATGAGAAAATTGCATTTTATGTTAGACTGACTAATGTCAATGGAAATTAGCAAGTATTAGAATTGTTACTCTAAACCAGTGCCAGCAAAGCTTGCTGAGGAACTCTGGGAGTTGAAGTCCACAGGTCTTAAAGTTGCCAAGGTTGGAGACCACTGCCCAATACAATGCTTAATCTGACACTCTTTTCCCACCACAATATTGTTTCAGTTTCCAATATTGAATTGTTAGTTGCAATCAGCACCATTACTGACATTTCATGGCATCTGTGGTTTTCAGTGAAATTCCAAGTTCATAAGAATGACAGGTTCTATGAGATGGATACTTACCTATAGTAGCAGCACTTCTAGGTAAAATTCCGACTCTTATCTTCTTACCAAGAAAATGGAATATACATGAAATGAATGACTTGATTACTATGGACCGAATTGTGCGATGAGAACAATTTTGCTGTTATTCATGTTTGTCTCACTAAACAACAGGAAGTTTTTTAAACTATTCCAAAAAAACCAATTATAAACTGCATAAAGTCTCTCTAAGTCTGATTGAACCCATTTTGACATCTGCCAATTAAATAAGAGCCTATATGAATCATTAACATTGAATTGCAATTAGTTTACCATTGAACTGTATTAGAAATGCATTCATATGCTGGATGCAGTGTAGAAGAAACAAGAACATTACTACTTATAACAAAACTTTGGCATATTACAATTAGCCCTGTCTTGGGATTAGCTAAAAACTACTGTACACTGAAGGCAATAAACCCAGGCAACTGCTAGGCACTTAAGATGCTTATAAATAAATTCACATATTTTATTGATTTATAAATACAACAATGCCCCTCTACCAAAAGATTAGCCTATTGCAATATCATTCTTAATCTCCAAGTATACAATAGTTTGTAAATTATAAACCACTTTTTCATGCAAACAACTTCATGAATTCATGTGAATTATTTATTTCACTTGAGCTTTTGAATCATGGAAGATTAACTTTGTTTGTGGTTTGTTTTAATTTCTCACCACGTTGCAAAAAAAAGAAAAGAAAAAAGTTTTAATTTTCACCAGTTGTAGATTTTAACTATAGAGGTATATTAAACCAAATTGTTGGTTTTTTATACCATTTTGGAAAAGCTCAAGTTCAGATTCTGCTGCATTTGAACTTCACCTCAGAAGATTCAAAGTTTATATGTCTCCCATTAATTATCTCTACAGTCCTTGAATTAACTAACTGTGTATGCATAGAACCCTTACATCAGTATTTTCAGTCAAGGGTTGCATTGGTTTTTGCATCAGTTCCAGAAGTGTGAATCTAGAGAATGGGAAGTGATAATAGAATATTATTTTTCTATTACTAACACTTTGGGACTGTTTTTAATATTGAAAAGATGTAATGGAAAATATAATTGTACATATAATAAATACATATTGGTCCTATCTTGTGCAGTTTCATATATGAACTAGTGGAAGAATTTGCACAGGGACATGTTTCATTGTAACAGGGCTTTAGAATTTAGAATTGATGTGTAAGAAAAATCAGTTTATAACAAATAATTACTCTGAGTTAAGGGATCCTGAGAACAAATATATGCAAACAATTTTGCATTTTAGATAAAATATAATGCAAATATAGGAACTTTTCTGGAATTTGTGGGGGAACATATGTCTATTTTCACATAACACATTGTTCTGCTAATTTGAAATAATATTCAAACCTTATGAGATGGGCACTTTTGAATACACAGCTTAATAATATTTCTTCTCCATAAAAAGGAGCACAGGACTAAGAAGTCTGCCTGTCCCTGTTTTAAACTGATGATTAATGCACTCTCATTTCATTTTCTTGTTTTCTTTGGTAATGTGTGGTATTGTTTTAGAACAAAAAAGAAACCCCCTTGGTTTGTTAGAAGGAGTACTATCTAATGAAAAAATACTACTATAAGTATATCTGTTTGTTTTTAAATAAATTCATGGAAATATAAAAATGATTTCAGATCATTTTATTGATACTGTTCTTTTGATGCCAAATATTTTTAAGCACAAAATAATTGACTTTATCTTTATTTACACTAAGAGAGTATATCAGTGAATTGCACTAGACAATGCTAATTAACAGCATGAGAAGATCACAAAAAGGACATTGACAGGAGAGCGACAATTACTAATTTATTTGTCTCTTTCTCAATTCACTTAGAAATATCTTTGGGAGTATAGCACGTCAGCCTTGTCAGGCATTACACTGTAGCTGTCAGCATTTTGACTGATGTAGAAGCACTACCTGCTCTTGTTTGCCCTTCCTTTCACTTGAGTGCACACAGGTAAGACAGCTTGTTGGTAATTTTTATTTAATGCTTTCAGTATCTGTGGCTGTTCTTTTTTTTTTTTAGTGAAAATTCTGACAATAAGAAACTCTGCTCACCAAGATTTTTAAGATTCCAACTGCAAAGCACTATGCCACTTAACAAAGGTTTTCCTCTGGGATTTGAATACTTTTCCCACTCTTCTCTGCTGCCTTGTGATCTCAAAGACAGCAGTTTAGGATGTTTGATTTAAGGGGAAAGGAAAACAAACTTCTGGAAACCAGTGGGAAAAATTATGGGTGCAAGTGGTGTGGCAGGGCTCTAGGGATGGAAAAGAATCTGTTAAAGTTGCACATTTTGCTAAAACTACATAGATTCATTGAGTTGGAAAGGCATCTTGTAGACCATTCAGTCTAATCTGCTGCTCCATACAGGAAATTAAGACTAGTGCATTCCCAATAGATGGTTGTCATTGCAAAGATTGAAAACCTTCAGTAAATATCAACACCATTCTTGGACATCAGATAATTGATTCAATTGTTAAATGATTTTGATCATCTTGAAGTTTTTCATCATGTTTCCCTACAATCTACCTTACTGTAAATTAAGCCCATTGGATTTAAAGGTGTTTTGGGGCAACAGAAAACTGTAATCTTTTATCTGGCTGCCATACACTTATTTTTTTTATTTTTTTTAGATTTTTGAATAAACACAAATACAACACAAAGAATAGTCTTTCTTTACATACTATAGAAAGTGTGTCAATTGGTTACAAAAACTTTCATGCATCTCTTCCACAATCATCACCTATAATACATATCAAATCATATATTTTAAATCAAATATATTTATAGATACTACTATTATCATACCTCAATTTTCATTTGACCATAATTGTTTTAACTTCCTTTTGTATAAAATATTCCAAAGTTTATAGCATAACCACATAATGGCATTTTGTTAGCTATTTCCAATATCATCCAATAACATTAAATTGTTATAACCTATTCTAAATAAAAATCAATAATATTTAGTAACCAAGTTTCTAGTCCTCCTTTCCAAATCACTGTTTACAATTTATATCCAATTTCCTTTTTTTAAGCCAATACATACATACATACATACATACATACATACATACATACATACATATATTTGATCAGAATGATCAAAGATAGAAGTGAAAGTACAATGTTTCTAAGGCTCAAATCTCCAGCCTCCAAGTGGCAACGTTGCTTCCTTTCCCTCTAATGTTACAATCCTCTTTGTACTCCTTTTGTATCTTTTTTGTATTCCAGGTTTTTAAAAAAGTAAAATTCTTAAATGGAACAAAGTAGAAAAAAGGGGGAAAAACTCCTATAGAAATGAAAAAAAAATAATCTATAGGTTACAAAAATAAAAAAGTAGAAGAAAAACCAATCTGTTCACTTTAAAAAGCTTTGCGCAAATTCCATCCAAAAAATAGCATTTAAAAAGAGAGCTAACACACTATCCAATGCAATCCAATGTAGCTTAATTTTTCCACTTATTTCTTCTGTTTTCAAATTTAATTTAGCTTTAAGGTTTTTTGGGGGCAGTCTCTTTTAAAAGAGTAAAGTTTCCTCACCAGCTGTACACACTTTCTCTTTCCGTTTCCTTCCATTCTGGAACTGTCCCAACTTTATCAGCTTGTGGCTGTGCTTTTGTCGCCATCTAGAAGAACTTCTCTTGGATCAATCAGGGACTTTGCGACATCCCCGCTATCAGCTTCTTCCCGATCTCCATCTCTGCGGGATGGTTTATGTTCATATGGATTATTCAGCAGCAAAAGTATTGACTGTTATCTTGGGACTTCGAGATTGCAGGTCGTGTCATCGTGACATCGGCTTCTCCCTCCCCTGCCATTCACTTATTTGAAGAATGTTATAATGTTTGTCCTTAGTCTTTCCCCTCTAGGCTCAATTCAGTTTCTTCAACTTTTTCCCATGATTATTATTTTCTTAAAAATCTTAAAAATCTGGAGTCTGTTCTAAATCTTTATTTATCGTTCTTAAGAAGATTCAAGCCAAAATTCCAGCATTTTATTCCCATACTGGCTTTCAGAGTACAGTTCACAAACAAGAAAAACTATTGCAGCAGCCACCGATACCAAGAGGTTTATTGCAGATAACATTGAGAATAGTATGTAACTGTCAAAACTTGTACACTTTGTAACTTCCAGGACCTTATTTAAGCTTCTTCAGTTCTGAACTGATCACAGTTTTAATTCATGCTTAGTTTGAGAATTTATGCATTCTTGTGCATTTTACTTGTAAACAAAGAATTTTGAAGTTCATTTTTCTACCTTCAATCAGTTGTATCAGAATTAATTTGAATTTTGTGGTTATGTGCTAATGACCTTCCTAGTTTTTTGTCATCAAAGAATCCGAAGAATTCCATCACTTCCTTCACTGGTGCTCAGTTTTAATCTCCCCAGTTTCAGAGATTAGAAGTACAAATTAAGAGTTTCCAACTAGCTGGAAATCTATCTATAAATACTACGAATGTATGAAGTTTCCTAACCAAAACTTTTGGAGCTTTGCTGAAGTCATGATGAATCATTTCTGCAATACTCCTGTAATTTACTAAGCTGATAACTTGAAAGATTGAAAAAAATTATTTCAAACAAATAGGCATATCACTGCATCATTATAAAAATATGTACAGATTGGCAACATTAAATGGTCAAAACATTTTAGCAAGTTGTGAGAGCTAAATTAGGTTTTATGGTTGCCATATTGTGGCCCTATTGAGGCCATACTGCCTGTTAAAATTCAACACTATTCAAGTACTTTATATATATAGAAAAAAAACATATTCTTTGCTAGTCCTCTTTCGCTCAGAATTGAAAATAGACAGGAAAAAACCACCTTGTTTATTCCCTGTACCCGTTTGATAATAGAACTAAATAACTATAATGGGGGATACATACTAGCATCATAAATGGCATAGCTAGAAAAGCACACATCCCTTAAGCTTTAATGTTGTGCCATGTGATTGTCAAAAGTGATTATTTGCATATGTTTTTAATATTTCTTCCCATATACAAAGACTTTCAAGAAAAAAATATAGACCATTTTAAAATGACTCTTGGGATTGGAAGTATATCAAAATGTTGACGTTGATTCAAAACTGCAGATAAATATATGCTGTGTAAAATGTAGGACTGTTGCTGAAATGAAACCTCTTAAAACAAAATAAAAAATAAAAGATCCCCCAGTGTGTCATAAAATTAATTGCCTTGATGTTTAGGCACTGATATTCAGAGTATAGAAAATAAAGCAGATGAGTTTGAACTCATTGTACAGAAAGTCAAAGATGCAGTGGGATAATTGCCACAATTGCAATCTAGTACCTGAAGGAAAAGATGCAAAAGAAAGATGCATGGTATATTCAAAATATTTATTCTTCATCAAAATTCCATTTAATGAATTTAACAATGCTGTAGAAACCATCTGGGTTAAAATAAGTGAAGGATCAGATAAAAGCAGTAGCATTTTTTGCATTTACTATCCCAAAACCAACCAAGGAAAAGATGTGGTTGAGATTTTCCAAAGCAAACTCTTACTTTAAAATAGAAATGAATGTACAATGATGGGAGGTTTTAATTACCCTGACTTTACTTGGGACAAAAGTTTTACAAATTGTGGTTCTTTCAGGAAATTCTTGACTTGTTTTGTGACAAATGTCCTAAGGGTGGAAAAGGGCTATTCCATTGTAGAAGTGAATCTTAATGATAAAGTTTTTTCTCTTTTAACAGTTTTCTATTAATTCTTTTTCTATCCTATATTGTTTGAAGTCCGATATTCCTATATTTTCATATCTTTCTATTATATATCTCTAAATGTTTATTGCTGACATCTCTTGATGCTGTTGTCTTAATCCCTATGCATCTCTATTGTCATTCTCTATAGAACCATACTCCTTTTTCTAGTTCTATGTGTTTTTTTTAATTTCTATTTTCTATTTCTCTTCTAAGTTTTTACTTTCTCTTTGTGTTTTTCCCTTGTCTGTTCCTGTTTCTTGATTATTTATATTTCCTAATCTTTGCTCAATCAGAGCCCATAGAAACTCCTAATCTAGGAATAGTTTGATAGTAGAATCAACTATCCTGAGATCTGGTGTTTCCTAGGGTGTATTCAAGTAGAGGTTTGATAGCTTTCTGTCTGGGATGCTTTAATGTGAACAGAGGATTAGATCCAGTGGCCAAATGGCCCTTTCTGTTTGTGATTCTCCCCCTGGGCTCAATGTTCATTTGACTCCCAAAATATCCCTATACCTGGAAAGCATTAGGCATGATGAGTTTAGCAATGACAGGTGTAATGAAGTTACCATATGTCTCAGTTTTTCCTGGAACAATTTTATTTATTTTTTAAAATAATGTTCCAGCAGCCAAAAGTAGTATTTTGAATTTTGAAATCACCAAGTCTATTTCTCAAAAATCAACATTAGAATCATGATACATATTTATGAAATTATCTAAAATTACTCCATATATTGTTGTGTTTTAAAAGACATAATGCTTCAAGAAATAAAATATAACTTGCACAAATATCATATGTTATTATCTGTAGTGCATAGAAATTTGAGGAATAAAAATACTTGACATAGGTTGTCACTCTTCACAACTTCCATGAATAATAAACTTATATTATTATCATGTCATTCTGGTAAATGTACCAGTATAGTCAATACAGCAATATTGATTTCTTTTTGCCTAACCACATTCTCTTTCCCTCTCCATTTGCTTTGTTTCCCAAGCTTGTGCAACTCACAATAGATCCTGGCTGGAGAAATGAAAAAGTTCCTTGCTTGTAGTCTGGCTGTGGAGACATGTGGCATTTCTTATTTTTATTCATTTACTGGATTTATAAGGCTGCCAAACTCAAACAATGTGACTTGGGTGGTGTACCACAGGGTGGTGGTGGGGGAACTATGTATGTATGTGTAACAATTTACATATCCATATATGAATAACATTGAAATATACACAATATATAATCTGAAAATAAATATAAAATGGTGACCAAAGAAATAATAATAAAAACAACAAAGGGGATTTCACCCAAGTGGATACACCCAAATTTCTTGGGAAAGGCCAGATCTTCACAGCTCTCCTGACTGTTGCTAAATGACAACTCTTGTTAGCCCACAATTTCTTAATATTGCCAGTTTGTCAAGTTGAAAAAGACTAATTGAAATTAGGGGACACCATCCATATGTTAATGGGAAAAAGGAAGATGTAATCTGCTCTTAGACTGGTCCACATGTTTGGAAAAAGGTTTGAAGAATACAGAAAAACAAGAAGACTCATTGCACAGAAGGTTGCCTTGAGAGGTTGTTTATTCAATCTCATTTTCTGACCTGTCACTACCAGTGGTAGTTTCATTGTTTTCTGAGATTTCTTTTTTATCCTCCTGATAGTGTTTTGATTTCAAAAACAGAAAGTTTGTACAGATTGAGACAAGCTTCTCTACTCTTTCACATGTTAGTCCTCTGGGTACAAAAAAGTGTAGTGTTCTGATACTGTAGATAAAAATCTTCCTATTATAAGTTACTGCAAAGCACTTGAGGGAAATACAGGATAGCTATCTTTGAACACTTTGTCTTATTATATTCACTGTCCTAAAAGAAAATGCTTGATTGAAATTTTTTCCCCCAAAATATTTTCCCATTTTTATCAATTTTTACATTAGAAAACTCACACAAGAAAAGCTATTCGAATAAAGGGAGGAGGGACAATAAAATTATTATCCAGGGAGGAGGAGCAATAAAATTGTAATTATCTGTTTATATATTTCACTTCTTTCTTTCTTTCTTTCTTTCTTTCTTTTCTTTCTTGTTTTTATTCTGTAAAAATAAAAATATGAATATATGTAAAAAATATTCCTCCTCACAAATTCCATTTTTCTCCTCACAAATTCCATTTTTCCAAGCCTTAGTATTAATGAACAGATGCAAAGTTTCTATTTTCCTTGAGGTATGAGCTCAATATTGTTTATTTATACAAAATATATTTTATGCATAGTATATTTTCAATTGCAAGTCGTATAAAGTTTGGGAGTGGATGAAAAGAAAAAGTAAATGGAATTACATTGTGTGCCCATTGTTCCCAAACACAAAGAACAGGTGTGTGTGTGTGTGTGTTAGCTGCTACCATTGTCCCATACAAATAAGAGGATGTGAGTTCACTTAACTGAAGAGGTTCAGTTTGTTGTTACCTGTCAGTCTAAGGTATTTAAGGTGATAATTTGGAGTCTAAAATGTCATGCCAATGATGTGAATTTAGTAAATAAATAACTTTATAGACAAGAATTTGCTTCCTTCAAACATGCACTTTATGAGGAATCTCAGCCAAAAGGCCAGAGGCTAGACAGCAGATGTTCTGACAAGAAAACTAGGAACTTGAAAGCACATTAAGTTGAGGCAATTCTCTTCCACAACTAGAACCATGCAGCCCAAATTTAAAAAAGAACATCTTAAATAATCAAAGCACTGTTAAATGACTTCTGTAGGCAGTGGTTAAGAGAGATAAACATACACAGTCTTCAAAAGAACTGGCTGGTTGCAGACTGGAAACATTAACATTTCATATATGCAAAGGGTTATGTGAAACAGAGTTAAGGAGGTGGACCATGATTTATTATGTATAGAATTAAATAAACTCAATCCCCTCAAAGCTTTTGTTGAAACTGCATCTAGTAAATAGGTCTGTGGAGCAGAATCTAACTTTTTGCCTTTGTTGTGTTGAAGAACTACATAGACAAAAATGGGAGGTCAGCAAAAGTTTATAGTATCATGTAAAGGCTTTGGATTTGCATCTTCTGGGTGCAGAACGAATCAATATAGAAAGAGGATTCCACATTGCAACATTCAACTGAACAAAACAGAGTTGGAAGGGACCTTGGAGGTCTCTAGTCCACCCCCTGCTTAGGCAGGAAACCCTACACCACTTCAGACAAATGGTTACCCAATATCTTCTTTAAAACTTCCAGTGTTGGAGCATTTACAACTTCTGGGGGCAAGTTGTTCCACTTGCTTCCAACTGTTTTTATCCCATATGTAACATGCTGAAATTGAGGTTTCTTAAGAAATCAGCTATTGTAGCTATAGCAGTGGCCAGGTGTTAAATTATGATTAACAATGGCACCTAACTGGTGGAGTTCCTTACTTGTTTTCATTTTCTATCAATGCAAGGGAAGCAAGTACCAATTGCTTTCTTTTTTGTGGGTATGTCCTTTGAATAGTTGGGGGTCTTCGTAACACTTGAGCTAGAAGAAAAAGTGGTCCTGTTGTTCATCACATCCATGTTTTTAAAAGAATGTGTTATTCTGTGAGCCTTTAAAATCGTGACCCAACAAATGAGCGCACGACAAAAGTGCGCTGACAAAAGCGCAGCGCTAAAACCGCGATGTCATCAACGCGCTGACAACAGCATGCCGGCAACAGTGCGTCAACAGAAGCACAATTTAAGTTAAGGTCAGGGTTAGGTTTAGGTTTAGGTTTAGGGTTAGGGCTAGGGTTAGGGTTAGGGTTAGGGTTAGGGTTAGAGCGCGCTTCTGTCGGCGCACTGTTGTCGGTGCGCTTCAGCGCTCATTCGTCAGTGCAGTTTAGAACTCATGGTTTTGTCATCCAGTTTCGGTTTCGTCGGGCATGCTTTTGTCGGTCGCCTTTTTGTCGGTGAACCTTTAAAACAGAAGTGCAGATGACCAGAATTCCAGTACCAATACCAAACCCAGAAAAAAGAGCAAAGAACCAGGCTTTCATTACTAACAGTCTAGTTGTTCTGCATGAAATGGCTACTAATGGCAGAGAGGGGAAAGAATGTATTCTAGAGTATGCCTGGGAATTTGTGGGGGTTAAAGTCCATGTGTCTTAAAGTGGTCAAGATTGGTCAACACTGCACAAGAGCATACAGTAGCCAATTGGAATGGAGGCATCGAGGATGAAGTAAGCAAGCAGTCCAGATTGCCATGCATGCACTAGTAGAGGGGAGAAAACATTTCTTTTGATGCAGAGCAGGAAAAACTGAATAAGTAACCTAAGAATCCCTGAATATGATTTCTTCCCCCTCAAAACAATATATGGTCCCTTATTATGCCACAGCAACAGAAAGTGCAGATCAGCCTTCCCAATGTACTGAAAAGACTTGCAAATGATTGGAGATACCTCAGTAACTGAAGGAGCATTGGTAGATTTTTCTTGTCATCTAGTGATGGGTATGCTAAGACTTCTGGACTGCACATAGACTTATTTATGCACTCCTTAATACTTTAAAACATACAGAAAACATAGAGAAATCAGATCTATTTTGAATTATATGGGTACATCATGCATAATGGAATCTAAATATCTTCATTTCATGATGTATGGAAGATAATGAAAATAGTTTAATGAGGAGGCACCAAAATATTTACCCACTGAAGCCCTACATGTTGAAATTACTTCCTTGGCATTCATATTATGTCTAAGTAGAAATGACTGGCATATATATTTGATAAATAAATAGAAATACAAGCTGGGAGAAAGTTCATATCCATTACACTATTAACTTCCCCATTTAGTGAAATGTGGTAAATGCTTCATCTCAGTGAATTATATAGTTACATATATTTTGCAGTTGCAAATGCAAAAACAATTGTTGCATAGATTACTTAACAGAAGGAGAGAGAAGTAAAAACCAGTAAGATAATATCAAAAGTATAATATTACGGAAAGAACTATCAGCAGATTTGGGGAAAATATTTACTTAGATCTCTTTTGCATACTTTCACAGAAGCTTTTTAAAAAGCTCAGAGGGATTTGAATTAATTTAGAATAATCTCTAAACTGTGGGGTTTTTTTTCTGTGTGTAAATTCTCTTATTCAAAGTGGGTATAAAGTAACGGCAGCATTGTTTGTCAATGTCCTCCAGTGATTGTTAGCAGTGGATTTTTGCACATATTCTTCCAGGCAAAAAAATTAGTATTTTGCATTAGCAGAGGATAATTAGGCAATAAGATACAAAAGAGAGTGGGGTTATCATGAGATAAACACACACATGGGGCTTTAAGAGGCACCGCCAAGTATCTGTAATCCCCCTAGGGTATGATTATCTCATGATAACCACACACACTGGAGTTGTCTTATTGCTATTATAAAATATCTTTATTATAGGAAGAAATGTGCATTTTTGTGCTGAAAGAAGACGGAGCTGGCAATTTAGAATGTGTGCAGCAGTTTTAGCTGAGCTGTGTGCATGGTTTACATGGATTAATCTATCCCCCCTGGAATGTTTCCTTAGCCAAAAAACTTGTTCCTTAAATCCAAGCAGTCGTAATCTGTGATAGTGAGATGTAGCTTTTCAGGGTATTTGAAAATTCCCAGCTTGTTTACTTTGTTGCTCAGTTGATTCCTGGAATGCATACATGCATATACATACATAAATATACATAGACAGACATTTGTGTAAAATACCCTTCTAAACAGTAAAAATTCAATAATGAAACCAGTTGTGTAGACAAGTGGGAATTGCGCTTTATTGGGTGATTTTAAATAGAGCTTAGACTCCTGTTGTTGGCTATAGTTTAAATTAAATCCCTACTCTGATCAAGGGATATGAAGGCTCAAATGGGCCTTTGCAAGCCAGTGGGTTTTTTTGTGTGTGTGTGCGCTCATCTACTATATATTTTCATTTTTTTTCAAATAATCAGAAGTGTTCATATACTCAGGTATTTCTAAATACTCAGAAATGCCATACTGATAATCAATCCAACAATGTCTGATGTGGGAAAAGTATGAATAATAACTATCTTTATCTGAATTCAGACTTACCTTTGTCTTTATTTTCTCAGAGAATTAATTCAAGCTGCATTGGATTTCAACAAAAATAGTTGAAATAATATTTTCTTGGCTCATTCCTCTCTTCTGGTGCAATATACACATTGATAAGGGCAGTGGTGAAATTCAATTTTTTTACTACTGGCTTGGTGGGCATGGCAGGGGAAGGATACTGCAAAATTCCCATTCCTTCCCCACTCCTGGGAAAGGATATTGCAAAATCTCCATTCCCACCCCACTCTGAGGCCACCCAGAAGTGGTATTTGCCGGTTCTCCAAACTACTCAAAATTTCCGCTATCAATTCTCCAGAATGTGTCAGAACTTGCTGAATTTCACCTCTGGATAACAGACTGTAGCTATATTGGGCCACATTATGGACTAATTTACTCTCTTTTTGATAACAATCAAAACTTCCTAAACTGGACTAATTACACCTCTTGATACATTTTTCTTTCCTTTTGGAGGTTGTTGGTGCTCTCTGAGCTTAGTGGTTTTCTTGTGGATGTGTCATTACCAAATTAGGTATCACTTGTGCACCAATAACTTTACCTAGTTAATAATGCAACAATCTGCAAGAAAGTCACCAGTCTCAGAGAGCACTAAGGACTCCACAGTTCAACCCAGAGCTACAAAAATTATCTTCTATCACTTCCATTTTTTGCTTTTTACTTAATGATGGAGAAATTCCATTAAAACAAGACAACAAAGGACAAGATTAGTTATTCTTGTTTGTCGTAAAATGTCTATAGATAAAGCACTGCAGTGTTTCTCACCCCCCACCCCAAAATAAGGATGCATGCTTCACTGAAAAAAAACAGGCAGTTGTAAATCAATATTACTGAATATACTTTTAAAATAGATGCAGGTAAATTTGATCCTCCCCTCAACAAAATTAGCTTTGCCTGTAGAATCAATAGCGCTGCTGCCAACAATCATTCCATCCTGTTGATGGACAAGAACTCTAGAATTATTAGTTCTTAAAAGAAAAGCTTCAGTGGCTAAGATGCTCAGCTTGTTGATCAGAAAGGTTGGCAGTTCGGTGGTTCAAATCCCTAGTGCTGCATAATGTTACTTGTCCCTACTTCTGCCAACCTAACTGTTCAAAAGCATGTAAAAATGCAAGTAGAAAAACTGGAGCCACCTTTGGTGGGAAGGTAACAGCATGCCGTGCGCCTTTGGCATTTAGTCATGCTGGCCATATGACCCTGGAGATGTCTTTGGACAGTGCTGGCTCTTTGGCTTTGAAGCAGAGATGAGCACTGCCCTCTAGAGTCAGAATGGCTAGCATGTATGTGTGAGGGGAACCTTTACCTTTACCTTAGAGAACAGGTGGTATTTGGCAACATAAGAACTCTCTCCAAAATTTTCATTTAATTTACAAATCTCTCTGTTTGCAAATGTTTTAATCCAGCAACTCATTATTCAGAAAGTTGCTTGGTGAAAAATAGTCCTGTTTTCACCACTATTTCTGACTGACTTTGAATAAAAATAAATTTATTTTTCTAAACAACAGAAGCATTTTCTTCCTTCATAATAGTCCTGTAATGTGTATTAATGGTACTGGATTTTCAGGTGACCAAATCACTCCCCAAGTGATCATGTTCTCCTATAAAAGTGAGGGAGAGGGTCGTGGTTTCTGTATTCAGAAGTTTTTAGGGCAGTCTGCTTTGGTTTGTAAGGCAGTGTGACTTATTTATTTAAATGGTTGTGATGGGATATACAGTAAGGTAAAGGTAAAAGTAAAGGTTCCCCTTACACCTATGTGCTAGTCATTCCCAACTCTAGGGGGCGGTGCTCATCTCCATTTCTAAGCTGAAGAATTAGTGCTGTCTGAAGATATCTCCGTGGTCATGTGGCTGGCATGACTAAATGCCGAAGATGCATGGAACGCTGTTACCTTCCCACCAAAGGTGGTTCCTATTTTTTTCTACTTGTATTTTTTACATGCTTTCGAACTGCTAGGTTGGCAGAAGCTGGGACAAGAAACAGGAGCTCACTCCATTATGCGGTGCTAGGGATTCGAACCACCAAACTGCTGATCTTTCGATCAACAAGCTCAGCGCTTTAGCCACTGAACCATCACATCGCTCTTGGGAATATACCAAGAGCGTGTGTATATTTGTGTGCGCGTGTGTACTATATATATTGATGACAAAATAGCACATAATACTGATAAGCAAAAGGAAAGCACTTGTACTGTTTTCTTCACACATTCTCATTGATATTGAACAAATTTAGCTAGAAATTAACATTGAAATAGCCTGTAAATTGTGTGTTAAAATGTAATCAATATTTTTATTTGTGTTTGGGCAGCAAAAAAAACTGTGAAGAAAGCTTCATGGAATTTGTTTGTGTATAGATACTTGAATGCTGGCCTTCAAAATGTGTCAGTTGTAATTTAAGATTGGTGTTTAATATGGAATATGGAGATCAATCCAATTGATTTTATTGAATAAAATAGTCCTTGTAAGGATATATGGGTACAGATTTTTAAATGCAACAAGCCCAATAATTGGTTTAAATGTAAAAATAAATTGTGTCTAGAGAAATCCAGCCCAGCCATGGCTGATGCTTTATTGGTTTTTACATTTCACTAACTGATGGGCTTTCATGTAAAATCAATATTTTTCAGTCAAGTATATTTTGCTTTCTTGTGCCGTAGGTCCTGTTAGCTGAAGTACAATTTTTATGTCAGAAGCCAGTCTTTCGTTTTGCAATAAACCTGTTTTAAAACAAAGAATTTAAAGGTTCACTTTTGCCTCCAAAAGTTCCCTAGCAATAATGTATGGATTTTATCATTTGATTCTTAGGTTGGTTAGGATTTAGGGGAGGGAAGGATTTTGATTTGGTTTGTTGTGGTTATTATTGTTGGCTAACTCCCAGGTTTTTTTAATTAAGTCCCTGGCTATTCCATCCTTGAAAAGCAATTGTCTTCCATTAGATGGATAAGGTAGACAAAAGGCAGCATGGCAAGCTCGTTTAGCAGAAAGCAAGAAAACTGTGTTCCTCATGCTACATCTATACTGAATCTGACAGCAACTTCACATTGTGCTGTAATGGTGTGGAGGGGCACCAGCTTTGTTCCCTTTGGGCATTTTTGACAGTTTTAATAGAAGTGAAAGGCAGTTTCTCCAAGTAGAAGGAACTATTGCTTTTCATTTTTTGAAATTGTAATTCGTGGCTCACAGCAGGGGAGAGTCTGAGATCAAAGAGTAAAGCAAATTTGCCACATCCTCCTTGGTCTCGCTCGGAATGTTACCCAAGTGCATTCTGCAGAACTCATTGTCACAAGAGAAAGACCTTGGCGGGGTAATGCATTTGGACCATAGATATTGAAAGAAATAGTAAATATAACTCATCCAAAATAGCCTAAAATGTCAGCCCTCCCTTCAGATGGCCATAGCTTCTCATATTGCAAAATGGCAAATTTTACTTCAGGGGAGAAGGATCGTGTTCCCATAGCTAAGAACTCTAAAGGTCATTCAGTACTTTACATCTAGAGAGGGCAATGGCTGCATTGTGAGATTTCTGGCTCCAATAAAACAGCATCTGAAAACAGTGAAATTCTTCTTTCTGGTCTCTCACAGTCTGAACAGCGAAACACTCACAAATGGTGTTCCCTCCCTCCGAGTTTTTCTCATCCCTCCATAATAGCCTTGAAAGAGCAGGTGCAATTTTATAGTCATCTGAATTACAAAGCTATAATTACTGGTGGAATTTCATATTTCCATGAAAAGGAAGTTTCTTTCGCAATAAAGTTCTCAAACTCAGAACTGACATTTCAGACCAGCTCCTTCTTCCAACCCTACAATTCAGAAACACTCAAAAGGTTAAAAATATAATAGACCTAAAAATAAACATACATGCCACTTATTGAATTCAGTGGAGCAGAGAATTCTTCTGGACTCATGAATTCAGTCGGAGACCAGTTTTATATTTCTTTAGTCATGATTTAAAACAATTGAGCACACGCTATAAACATTGAATCACTAGAAAATGAAATCTGGTGAACCATTCACAACCCAACTGAACTAATATGTTAGAATATTATAGCTTCAGAATATGTGAAATGAATGTTAGATCTGCTCAAAAGTCACTTTGGCTGAACAATGGTTGAAAAATTTACATAAAAATATGTGTTTTGTCAAATCAAAAATATATTTGTTGTACATGACATGGCTTCAAACAAAGGTGAGAACAAAAAAATGTTGTCATGGAAGCAGTCTAAAAAGTCACTTTCCAAAACATCAAAGAGTTTAAGGAAGCAAGTTTGACCTGACAAAATATTGTGTAGCTGGATGTTTCTGTCAAGTTTAAAAGTAATTTGGCCAACTTTTTCTCTTTAGATGTTCCTCTGAGGGTTCTTTTTATTTATTTATTTAACCTATAATACTCAATTAACACATCCATTTTATGGAACAGTTTGGATTATTTTATTCCTTTTGTCAGTCTCATTTTAATTTCATCAAATATTGGGGTTCCCTTAAATCTGTTGATATTTCCTTCTTACACATGAATGAAATTATTGTGGCTATGTTTGCATAACATTGTAGTCAAAAACGTCTAGTACAAATGCACTTAGACTTATATACCACTTCAGAGTGCTTTACAGCCCTCTCTGGTTTACAGAGTCAGCATATTGCCCATAACAATCTGGGTCATAAAGGCCTTTATTTGGTTCTCCTTTCTGTCTCAGATGCATCTGATAGATTGCTATGGGAGAAAACCCTAACTTGGGAGGCGTTCTTCCACAGGAAGCTTTTTCTGTACTTTCCTTCATGGTATTCAATCACAGTCGTCTTATATTGTTGGAATATCTTTTTCAAACAGACTTTTTTTCTCTTGCTTGTTGTTACAATATTATTCATTAATATTGTGGATTTCTGGGCCATTATATTCCTGTCTCCATGGAAGTGGGCCCTCTTCAATGAAACATTCTCTCACATAAGTAGATAAAGCAATGCAGCTTTAATGCTTGTTTTTGTTGTTGTTGTTGTTGTTGTTGTTATTGTTGTTGTTGTTGTTGTTATTATTATTATTATTATTATTATTATTATTATTATTATTATACAATTGTATCACAGCGGCCAGTTGTTTCGCCGGATTTGGCATTGGTTACTAGTCGGGCCCCACCCAGGGGCCTAGGACGTCGTAACGTATTTTCGTAATATGCGTGCAGATCCAAGCAGTGCGGCTTTTTGCATTTGACTGATGGTGATTTTGTCAATTTTTAACTGTTTTAAATGTAATTCCAGTGCTTTTGGAATAGCACCCAGTGTGCCAATTACCACTGGAATTATCACTGCTGGTTTGTGCCATAGTCGTTGAATTTCGATTTTTAAGTCCTGGTATCTTGCGATTTTTTCATGTTCCTTCTCGGCGACCCTGCTATCACCTGGTATTGCGATGTCTATGATTGTGACCTTATTTTTCTCAACCACTGTGATGTCTGGTGTATTATGCGCCAGTATTTTGTCGGTTTGTATACGGAAATCCCACAAGATCTTGACCATCTGATTTTCGGTGACTTTTTCAGGCTGATGTTCCCACCAGTTTGTTGCTGTTTTAATATTATAATTTTTGCACAAATTCCAATGGATCATTTGTGCTACTGAATTGTGCCGCAATTTATAATCAGTCTGCGCGATTTTTTTACAGCAGCTGAGTATGTGATCAACAGTTTCATCAGCTTCTTTGCAAAGTCTGCATTTGGCATCATCAGAGGATTTTTCGATTTTGGCCTTAATGGCATTTGTGCGGATAGCTTGTTCTTGCGCAGCCAGGATTAGTGACTCTGTTTCTTTCTTTAATGTACCTGTTTTTAACCATAACCAAGTTTGTTCACTGTCCACTTTATCTTTTATTTTTTCCAGAAATTGACCATGCAGTGCTTTGTTCTGCCAACTCTCCATTCTTGATTTTATCACATCTTTTCTGTATTCTTGTTTTGTCTGTTGGGCCTTCAGTAGATTTTTGTTCTTTACTTCGATTAATAGATGTTCTTGAGTGTCTTTTAAATAATCAGCCAGTGCATGTTTTTCTTCTTCAACTGTTTGCTTCACTTGTAATAATCCTCTGCCACCTGATTTTCGGGGCAGATATAGTCTATCAGTATCACCACGTGGATGTAAACTGTAGTGCATTGTCATTAGTTTCCTGGTTTTTCGGTCCAAAAGGTCCAAATCAGCTTGTGTCCAGTTAACTATGCCAGCTGTGTATCTTATAACTGGTATTGCCCAGGTATTTATGGCCTTGATTGTATTTCCACCATTCAATTTAGATTTCAAAATTTTCCTAACTCTGTTGGTGTACTCTCGCCTGACAATAGTTTTTACTTCTCCATGCTTGATGTTATCCAACTGCAGAATGCCTAAGTATTTGTAGGCTTCATTTTCTTTGCATTTAATTAGTTGGCCATTGGGCATTTCAATTCCCTCAGATGCAGTGATTTTGCCCCTTTTTATGGATACAGTGGCGCATTTTTCCATGCCAAACTGCATTGAAATATCGGTGCTGAATACTCGGACTGTATTTGTCAATGATTGGATTTCTATTTCTGACTTTCCATAGAGTTTCAAATCATCCATATATAGTAAATGCGAAATTTTTTCAGCTTTTTTGGCTGTTTGGTAGCCTAATTTCATTTTTTTTAAGATTACTGATAGTGGGATCATTGCGATGATGAAGAGAAGAGGTGAAAGTGAATCACCCTGGAAAATTCCTCGCTTGATATTAACCATTCCGTAGATCTCATTCCCTACTGCCAACTCAGTTCTCCATTGTTTCATTGCCTTTTCAGTAAAGGATGTAATATTTTTGCTAATGCCAGTTGTTTCTAAGCATTTTATGATCCAACTATGTGGCAGTGAGTCAAATGCCTTTTTGTAATCAATCCAGACCATATTCAAGTTCGTTTTTCTGTTCTTACAATTTTCTAATATCATTTTATCAATTAGAAGCTGATCTTTTGTGCCCCTGCTCCTTCTTTTGTTGCCTTTTTGCTCTACTGGCAAGATGTTGTTTGTTTCCAAATAATCCATCATGTTATCTGCAATAATGCCTGTGAGTAATTTGAAGGTTGTTGGTAAGCATGTTATTGGTCTATAGTTTTCAGGTGTTGTTCCTTTAGTTGGATCTTTCTGAATCAAGTATGTTTTTCCAGTTGTCAACCATTCATCAATTTGGCCCTTTTGTAAAATTTCATTCAGTTGCCTGGCCAATATTGCATGTAAACTGGTCAGATATTTGAGCCAGAAACCATGTAATTGGTCCCTTCCAGGTGATGTCCAATTCTTTACCTTTTTAACTCGATTTTTGATCATCTCAGTTGTTATTTCTAATACTTGCATTTGTTTGTTGCCAATGCTTTTCTCAAAGTCATGTATCCACTTTGCTTCCTTGTTGTAGTCCTTTGCATTTTCCCACAATTCTTTCCAGAATTCAACTGTGGCCTGCTTTTCTGGTTTTTCACTTTTGGTGTCACCATTCACATTAAGACTTTGATAAAAACGCCGTTGGTCTGATCGAAATTGCTGATTTTGTTTATATTGGATGATTCGTGCCTCATATCTTTCAATTTTTCTAGCTGTTGCTGTTATCTGCTGTTTTACAATCTCTATAGCTTCATTGATGTTTCTTGTATCCAATCTATATCTTCTGATTAGCCGATCTATGATTTTGTTGTTTTTAAGCCGTTGCTCATGCATGTTCTTTAAGTTACTAGCATCTGCCCTTAATTTTTTGATTTTTTGTTCTAGACGGATTTTCCACTTTGGCTTTGATGCTTTTTCTATTGTGTGACTAGGTACTTTAATTTTAATGCCTAGTTCATTAGTGACTATTACAGCTGCGCTGTACATTAACTGGTTTGTTTCCAAGATGGATCCCGGTTCAATTGTTGAAAACACTGCATTAACCATTTTCATGATAGGGGCCAAAATTTTCTTAGGCACAGTTTTTAGTGATGGTAAACGTTGCCTTTCCTCATTAAGCAGAAAATGCTCCATGATCTTATCCTTCAATTCTTTTTGTTTTTGAGTTAGTTCATCAGTTGGTTCAGTGATAACTGGTTCTAGTGGTGGTGATGTTATTTCCTCCCTGAGAGCTTCTTCTGGGAGTTCTACTATAGTGTCTTTAGTTGTGTCTTGAATATCAGTTATTTCCGCTTGTGATATTGTTTTTTGGGTTTTGCAATTTGCCTGAATTTCCTCATGTTCAACTTCACTAAACACTTTATTCCGTATAATAAATCGCCTTTGATCTGCTAGTCGTTGTTCACTAACATTTGAATATGGATATTGTTGTTTCCATAATTCATACATTCGCTTTAAATAGCCTCTTTTTTCTGGCTCTGAGTTGTAGTAACAGGCCATTATGGCACGGTTTTCATCTGCACTATATTTTTGTCGTTTTGTTGGCTGGTCCACTTGTAGCCCACTTGTCGACGGATGTCCAGGGACCCCAACATCCGCCGCGGCCCTTGTTAACCCGCGCGACGACCGATGCGGTATGGAATTCTTATTCGTTTTTTTCACCATATTGTATGGGTTGGCGGGGGTTTTTTTACGGGACCCGATGCCAACCTGTTCCCAACCTTCCTCCTTTCTCATCCGGGCTTGGGACCGGCAACGGCGGAGTTATTATTATTATTATTATTATTATTATTATTATTATTATTATTATTATTATACAATTGTATCACAGCGGCCAGTTGTTTCGCTGGATTTGGCATTGGTTACTAGTCGGGCCCCACCCAGGGGCCTAGGATGTCGTAACGTATTTTTGTAATATGCGTGCAGATCCAAGCAGTGCGGCTTTTTGCATTTGACTGATGGTGATTTTGTCAATTTTTAACTGTTTTAAATATAATTCCAGTGCTTTTGGAATAGCACCCAGTGTGCCAATTACCACTGGAATTATCGCTGCTGGTTTGTGCCATAGTTGTTGAATTTCGATTTTTAAGTCCTGGTATCATGTTCCTTCTTTTTTCATTATTCACTATTATTATTATTATTATTATTGTTGTTGTACAATTGTATCACAGCGGCCAGTTGTTTCGCCGGATTTGGCATTGGTTACTAGTCGGGCTCCACCCAGGGGCCTAGGACGTCGTAACGTATTTTCGTAATATGCGTGCAGATCCAAGCAGTGCGGCTTTTTGCATTTGACTGATGGTGATTTTGTCAATTTTTAACTGTTTTAAATGTAATTCCAGTGCTTTTGGAATAGCACCCAGTGCTATTAGTACCACTGGAATTACCACTGCTGGTTTGTGCCATAGTCGTTGAATTTCGATTTTTAAGTCCTGGTATCTTGTGATTTTTTCATGTTCCTTCTCGGCGACCCTGCTATCACCTGGTATTGCGATGTCTATGATTGTGACCTTATTTTTCTCAACCAGTGTGATGTCTGGTGTATTATGCGCCAGTATTTTGTCGGTTTGTATACGGAAATCCCACAAGATCTTGACCATCTGATTTTCGGTGACTTTTTCAGGCTGATGTTCCCACCAGTTTGTTGCTGTTTTAATATTATATTTTTTGCACAAATTCCAATGGATCATTTGTGCTACTGAATTGTGCCGCAATTTATAATCAGTCTGCGCGATTTTTTTACAGCAGCTGAGTATGTGATCAACAGTTTCATCAGCTTCTTTGCAAAGTCTGCATTTGGCATCATCAGAGGATTTTTCGATTTTGGCCTTAATGGCATTTGTGCGGATAGCTTGTTCTTGCGCAGCCAGGAGTAGTGACTCTGTTTCTTTCTTTAATGTACCTGTTGTTAACCATAACCAAGTTTGTTCACTGTCCACTTTATCTTTTATTTTTTCCAGAAATTGACCATGCAGTGCTTTGTTCTGCCAACTCTCCATTCTTGATTTTATCACATCTTTTCTGTATTCTTGTTTTGTCTGTTGGGCCTTCAGTAGATTTTTGTTCTTTACTTCGATTAATAGATGTTCTTGACTTTCTTTTAAATAATCAGCCAGTCTATGTTTTTCTTCTTCAACTGTTTGCTTCACTTGTAATAATCCTCTGCCACCTGATTTTCGGGGCAGATATAGTCTATCAGTATCACCACGTGGATGTAAACTGTAGTGCATTGTCATTAGTTTCCTGGTTTTTCGGTCCAAAAGGTCCAAATCAGCTTGTGTCCAGTTAACTATGCCAGCTGTGTATCTTATAACTGGTATTGCCCAGGTATTTATGGCCTTGATTGTATTTCCACCATTCAATTTAGATTTCAAAATTTTCCTAACTCTGTTGGTGTACTCTCGCCTGACAATAGTTTTTACTTCTCCATGCTTGATGTTATCCAACTGCAGAATGCCTAAGTATTTGTAGGCTTCATTTTCTTTGCATTTAATTAGTTGGCCATTGGGCATTTCAATTCCCTCAGATGCAGTGATTTTGCCCCTTTTTATGGATACAGTGGCGCATTTTTCCATGCCAAACTGCATTGAAATATCGGTGCTGAATACTCGGACTGTATTTGTCAATGATTGGATTTCTATTTCTGACTTTCCATAGAGTTTCAAATCATCCATATATAGTAAATGCGAAATTTTTTCAGCTTTTTTGGCTGTTTGGTAGCCTAATTTCATTTTTTTAAAGATTACTGATAGTGGGATCATTGCGATGATGAAGAGAAGAGGTGAAAGTGAATCACCCTGGAAAATTCCTCGCTTGATATTAACCATTCCGTAGCTCTCATTCCCTACTGCCAACTCAGTTCTCCATTGTTTCATTGCCTTTTCAGTAAAGGATGTAATATTTTTGCTAATGCCAGTTGTTTCTAAGCATTTTATGATCCAACTATGTGGCAGTGAGTCAAATGCCTTTTTGTAATCAATCCAGACCATATTCAAGTTCGTTTTTCTGTTCTTACAATTTTCTAATATCATTTTATCAATTAGAAGCTGATCTTTTGTGCCCCTGCTCCTTCTTTTGTTGCCTTTTTGCTCTACTGGCAAGATGTTGTTTGTTTCCAAATAATCCATCATGTTATCTGCAATAATGCCTGTGAGTAATTTGAAGGTTGTTGGTAAGCATGTTATTGGTCTATAGTTTTCAGGTGTTGTTCCTTTAGTTGGATCTTTCTGAATCAAGTATGTTTTTCCAGTTGTCAACCATTCATCAATTTGGCCCTTTTGTAAAATTTCATTCAGTTGCCTGGCTAATATTGCATGTAAACTGGTCAGATATTTGAGCCAGAAACCATGTAATTGGTTCTTTTCAGGTGATGTCCAATTCTTTACCTTTTTAACTCGATTTTTGATCATCTCAGTTGTTATTTCTAATACTTGCATTTGTTTGTTGCCAATGCTTTTCTCAAAGTCATGTATCCACTTTGCTTCCTTGTTGTAGTCCTTTGCATTTTCCCACAATTCTTTCCAGAATTCAACTGTGGCCTGCTTTTCTGGTTTTTCACTTTTGGTGTCACCATTCACATTAAGACTTTGATAAAAATGCCGTTGGTCTGATCGAAATTGCTGATTTTGTTTATATTGGATGATTCGTGCCTCATATCTTTCAATTTTTCTAGCTGTTGTTGTTATCTGCTGTTTTACAATCTCTACAGCTTCATTGATGTTTCTTGTATCCAATCTATATCTTCTGATTAGCCGATCTATGATTTTGTTGTTTTTAAGCCGTTGCTCATGCATGTTCTTTAAGTTACTAGCATCTGCCCTTAATTTTTTGATTTTTATTATTATTATTATTATTATTATTATTATTATTATTATTATTATTATTATTTTAACTGATTGCAAGTTTCCTGATAATTTGTTCACATTTACATTGTAAATGCAAATATTCAGTTTGCATCTAGGTTGTTGAAAACCAGTCTTTGTGAGGCTGCTTTTGAAGATGATTCAGAAGCTCCAAAATATGGTGGGCCAGCTATTGGCCAGAAATGGAAGATTTTGCCAAGTAACACCAATGCTATGATCACTATACTAATTAATAATCTGTTTCTGAATCTCATTCAGGCGGTACCTAACATTGTTCAGCTTCCAGGATTTTCTTTTTAAGTAAGATTTGCTCCATGTCATGCATTCTATCAGGGAAGGAATACTAAGAGTTAAACATGTAAAGAGGGGGAAAAGCAATGACACATTTCAATAGCTATCTCCAAAAGAATTCTAGAATACCATATCTTTTGAAGTATGGAACACTTCTAATTTTATCAAAGTTTATCAAGATTTGATTATTCCACATGGCACTACAGCATTGACAATGGCACAGTTATTTTTAACTAGGGTGAGATTTTGGAGGAAGAATAGGCAAAATTAAGTAATATGTAGCACACACACACACACACACACAAACATATGTATAATTTATGTTCTCTCAAAAGATCTATTTTGTTTGCTTTCAATATTACATTCAATGTTCTGCTTGATTGGAAGCCACCTTGATTCCAAGGAATTAACAAGATGAATTGATAAATTTTCCTTTTTCTTTAATACATTGCATATTTGAAAATGCTGAAACCTGTGTTTATTGGCATGCAAAGGACTAAGAATCCCAGGATTCCTTACCTGACAGCTGGAATCTATAATGTCTGACTGAAAATGATGGGCACTGGCATTCAATGAAAAAGGAGAACACCAAGTTGGACAAAGTTACTATATAGGTTTTATGGATTTGAGTTCCTCTTTATAAACACTGATCAGATTGTACAGTCTGTATGAGTGCTGTTATGAGTTCTTCTATTTAGTCCTGTTAAGTTCCTGAAACATTGGAAAGAATCAGGGTGGTATTCAGCAGA
This sequence comes from Thamnophis elegans, assembly GCF_009769535.1. Lineage (NCBI taxonomy): Eukaryota > Metazoa > Chordata > Lepidosauria > Squamata > Natricidae > Thamnophis > Thamnophis elegans. The sequence goes on from NC_045541.1 coordinate 122,034,972, forward strand.
TTCTGAACAGTTCTGGAGAACCGATAGCGGAAATTTTGAGTACTTTGGAAAACTGGTAAATGCCACCTCTGACTGGTCCCGCCCCCATCTATTCTCTGCCTCCCAAGTCCCAACTGATCAGGTGGGAATGGGGATTTTGCAGGAACCATCCCCTGGATTGGGGTGGGAATGGAGATTTTACAATATTCTTCCCTTGCCACGCCCACCAAGCCCTGCCTACAGAACCGATAGTAACAATTTTTGAATCCCACCACTGGAAAGAATGGCTGCTAGTGGCGGGGGAAGGGAGAATCATAATTCATCTACACAGCTAACACAGTCAAACAGGAACAGTTCAACTTGCCCATCTCTTGATTCTCTCTTATCTTCTAAGGAACTTTTTTCCACATTTCCATTTGTAATTAAACAATAAAACAAGAGCACACCCACACAAAAAAAAATCCCATGAGGGTCTAAGAAATAGAAGGGACAAGATCTGCATTAGCTAGAGCAGCAGCTAATAGACTTCTTAAATGCTACATGTTGAAATTAAATTGGATTTGTATGTGCTTAATGGTACACAGCATGGTATCCTGATTTGGCAATGGCAGGAAAGAAGAGTTAATAATTTCATAGAAGCAGGAGGTTAAAAGGAATCATTGTAAGGATATTATTAAAATAACACGGTTTGTGATAGCAATCTACACATAATTACTGATGTATTCCAGCTGCAGTTTAGGAGGTTTTTTTTCTTTAAATCTATCCAACTAAGGAAAAATAGGAGGAGAGGTGAGAAAAACCTCTGACTTAAATGGACACAGTTCACCGCATCTGCTAGTACCATCTAGAAATATTGCTAAGTTCAGAAGCTGAATAGCAAAATATGTACATTTTTGAAAGCATATTTAAAAAAGGGAACATATTGAGAATTGCAAATGAAAATGAATACTAGGAAAAGTGTACATAGACTATACATAAGAAAACTATCTGTGCAACTGTATACACTAGAAAAAACTGTAACAAATCAGGGTGTTGTTTTTAAAATAATTCATAAAAAGCTTTTAAATGGATTGAATTTTGACTGAAGCATTTTCCTTAGTATAATTATAACAGAGAAAGAATAAACACAATTAATTAATATGTAGAAACGTAATATATGTGTTTTCAAAAGTGTTATATCTTGTTTCAACAGATTTTACTTCCAGGTAAATAGATGTAGACTGAGTCACTATGAAATAAAAAAAATGGATTAAAAAAAAGCAAAAGCATAGATTAAAGCTAAGAAGTTAAAAGAGTGTTTTTTAGACAATGGTATCGGGAATAATAGATGAACTGGTGGTAAACTTAAATGGATGGATATTAGATTGGTTTAGATTCGTTATTTCCAAGAATGGTTTCTTATTTAAGAAACTTTTTGATTTATGTGAATTGACAAAATTACAAAATATACTATAATAAAGAATTGTTATTGTTCTAACATAGTTAAGATGTGTTCCTTATTTCAGTTTTTCAGATAATGAACCATAAGTATGTTTAATTTTGTTGTTGTTGTTGTTGTTGTTGTTGTTGTTGTTCTTCTTCTTCTTCTTCTTCTTCTTCTTCTTCTTCTTCTTCTTCTTCTTCTTCTCCTTCTCCTTCTCCTTCTCCTTCTCCTTCTCCTTCTCCTTCTCCTTCTCCTTCTCCTTCTCCTTCTCCTTCTCCTTCTCCTTCTCCTTCTCCTTCTCCTTCTCCTTCTTCTTCTTCTTCTTCTTCTTCTTCTTCTTCTTCTTCTTCTTCTTTTGCAGAGGGCCTGCATGTTGAATGGTCTGTTCATTCTGTATATTCTTTTAGCTATTCTGAATTTGTTTAAAAAGAAAAGAAAGCAAATAGGGCAGTGGTGGGATTCAAAAAAAAATTACTACCAGTTCTGTGGGTGTGGCAAGGCTTGATGGGTGTTGCTTGGGCAAGGCAGGGGAAGGCTAAATCCCAATTCCCTCCCGATCAGCTGGGACTCGGGAGGCAGAGAATAGATTGGGGGGGGGGGCAGTCAGAGGTATTTACCGGTTCTCCAAACTACTCAAAATTTATGCTACTGGTTCTTCAGAACTGATCAGAACCTGCTGAATACCACATTGAAATATGGGAACTCAACAGGAGCAAGATCTTGGACTGGTGTAACATTTCAACTTAATTTTGAAAAAAACCTATTATAAATTATTATTAAAGTACACATTATTTATACTTATCTTAGTTCCTTCTATTCTCTATTCAGAGCACCACTTGAATAAAATGCAGTCTATAATTTATTCTTCCTTTTTTGGCCTAGGAATATCAGATTCAGGTCAAGATCTTAACTTAGACCAAAAGGGAAATTATTCCTTCCATATTTTACCAGTCACAATACAAAAGAAAGATATATAGAAATAGATATCTGAGAATAAATTATTGTAGAATTATCCAGCTACAGCACGACTATTGACTGATTAATTTTGTTTCACCAAGTTGGGATCAACTCTTAACAACCATATACCGAGTTTTTCTCTATGATGATCAATCTCTAAATTGATCCTTCAGCTTTTCTAACAGTGTACCCATTACGATTGAGTCCCTCCATCTTGATGCTAATTGCCCGCTTCTCTTTTCTTCCATCTTTCCCCGTATTAGAGACTTCACACAATATATCTGAAGTAGGAGGATTTGAGCCTGGACATGAGAACTTTGGTTAATTTAGTCACTGATGTTTTTTTCTTTCCATGGTATTCTCAGAAATCTTATCCAACATCAAAGTTCAAAAGCTTTAATAATCTTTTGATCCTACTGGTGCACACGCAGGGGGTCATGCGCGCCTTGCATTATGGGTGCAATTTTGGCATATGACAACAAAAGGTTTAGCCATCACTGTGCTAGTGTATGGCATATTTCTTGACTGCTTGTTCAGTGAAGTATATACTTACTTATTTTTTAGTATTCTTTGACTTTCTCAATTATCCAAGATGCATCAGCAATTATGTTTCATGTTCCTCCACCTCTTTTAGAGCCAGCTAGAACATCTGGTATTTCTTTTTTCCACAAAGAGTGCTTTAATCTGAATTGGATTATTTTGTGATCTTGAGAATTAAGGATATTGAACAATAGCTTGTGAATTCTGCTAAGCCTCTACTTTTTGTACTGGGACATGGATTGACCACTTCTAATATTTTGGCCACTGTGTCATTCTACAGATTTGCTGGCATAATTTGGTTAAAACCTTTACTGACTTTAGATTTAGATTTTAGATTTAGATTGTTTATTTGTATGCCGCCCTTTTCCCTGGGGGGACTCAGGGCGGCTCACAATCAAATGTTGCTTGATATATTTCTGTGGGTATTCTATCAAGTATGTTGCTCAATACAATTATAGGTCACTCAGACTATTCTGTTTGTTTAAGATGATTCACATCATGCAGTTATGAATTAACTGTCTTGAAGTCTTGAGCATCTCATCTGAGAATTAGAAGCATAGATCAATTTTAACTGGAGACATTTTGTTTATTGACAATTCATAGTTGTCCAAATTAATATTGAAGTCATCAATGATTAAGATGTAAGAAAGTATTCCCCAAGTCTCTTTTAAGAACTTTCTTCATAAGTAGATCAGAATAATCCAAACTGGAAAATAATTGCCATCTGAAATAGGAAATAATTAGTTTACTTAATAATCTCCAATCACACAAATCAGTTCTTACTCAAACAAAATACCTCAAATGTAACAGAATCTTTTGCAAGCAGACAAATCTTTATTTAGAAAACTTCAATATTTTAAACATTTTGTGCATGGAACGAACTTTATGATTCCTTTTTATTTTGTGTGTATACAGAGTTACACCTGAAACAAAGAGAAATAGCTGGAGGCTTCTGCGCATCATACTTAGACTGGGTATCTGGGCAGATCCATGCTTGCAAGTATACTCTGAGAACATTGTTTATATAGCAATAGTGTTAAGTTCCAGAATGCAAATACCTTGAATTGTTTAATAAAGACAAAGTCTTAATAGGAAAATAAAGAATAGCAAAATAGGATACTTGCTTCTGTATAACACTGAGAAATATCCCTTTTTATTATTTGGGGACAAGATCTTTGCAATATCTTCATTTTTTTTAATGGGACAGAAAACCAACAAAGTTGGCTCAGGAAGCAAGCTTTGGAATTCTGCATCTTGAGAGACTCTGTGACTTAATTCAGATCAGTTCCATCAATCCCTCATTTGTGTCTCTGTGTGTGTGTTTGTGTGTGTGTGTGTGTTTTAAAGGAAAACCTCTCTTGATTGTGGCTCAAATAGGTCAAAACCACAAGCCTAACGCTAAGAAAACCACAAACCTTTCTCAGCTCTTTTGCTTTGTATTAAGAGAAGATTTTTCTTTCTTTTATTTCTATAGCTTTAATAGAAAAAAAAACTATTTAAAGTTCATCCAAAGCTCATTTATTTAGGACATGTGGTATTAATGTTTTATGACTGATTTTATTGTATTTCTTATATTTTCAGATGAAAACTGAGCCAGAAACATTTTGTTGAAAAAAAAGTAATGTAGGTATTTGGCAAATGCACCATTTTTAAAGCAAGCTATTAATATAGCCCAGAGATCTCTGAAAAGCAGGTAATTTTTATTGCCCATGAAAACCCTTTGATTGAGTTTCATTGCATTCTTATTCAAAATGTTTATATAACATCAACTTCGATTATGGTTTACATTCAGATTGTCAGTGCTAGTAAAAATAGTAATTAATGATGTAGCTTCGTTAGATAAGAGAACAAAATATCCTATTGGCATCCATGTATGTGAACATTTAAAGATGACATGAACATTCCCTGTGTGCATTATCAGATTTCATGTGCTTTTAAAAATGCATAACAGTTTACTGCAAAATAGTATCCTTTTATTCAATAACTTAAGTACAGGGGTGTTAAACTCAAGGTGTGAGGTCTAGATACGGCCAGGTACTAAGATCTGGCCCTTGGAGCCACCCTGGAAACAGTGAAGGACCAGCCCGTGATGCTTCTGCCAGCAAAAACAGAACTCGTGAGGGCCTCATGTGGTGCTTCTGAGCTCTGTTTTCACTGGTAGGTAGTTGCAGTAGGTCATCACAGCTGAAAATAGAGCTTGGGAGCTCATTTTCATTGCCAGAGCACTCAGGCCACCACAGGCGCCTCTCACATTAGTGATATAAAACTGGCCACACCCACCTTGGTCACACCCTCCCCAGCTTGGTCAAACAGAACCAAGATGCGGCCCTCAATGAAATCGAATTTGACACTCCTGCTTTAGTGCATTATATAGGATTCCCTGCTCTTCTATGAACTTTTTTCAGATACCCCCAGAAGCCATTCCAAAGCTAAAGGATAAAATTACCTTGTCCAAAAGGCCATTGACAGACAATTTCTTGAATTTTAAGCTCACTCAGGTGTTTTATTCACAATGAAATGTAAATTGCTGCTGTACTTGTTTGGTTTGTATAGCTCTTCTAGAGTTGTAAATTATTTTGTGTTCTTTGATGTTCAATATTCCAAAGTGTGATCTTACCAAGGCTCTATAAAGTGGTACTAACACTTCACATGATCTTGATTCTATCCCTCAGTTAATGCAGCCTAAGATTGCATTGGGTTTTTTTGATGGCTGTATACTGCTGGCTCATATTTAAGTTATTGTCTACCATATTTCACCTAGTCTGTATCTGTACATTTGGTTGCAGTCTACTTTGTCAAATGCCTCACTAAAATCCAAGTATACTATATCCATAGACTTTCCCTGGTCCACTAATTTAATCACTTCGTTAAAAGATGAAATAAAATTTATTTGGTGTGATCTGTTTTTGACAAATCCATGTTGGCTTCTGGTTATAACTTTGCAGTTTAGTTTAATTTTGTTTAAATTTCATGTGTTGGGACATATCTATTTAGTTGAACATTAGCTCTAGAAATAGAAATTCAAGTGACAAAAATAAGAAACAATAAAATCAGCATAAATACAAAATCCCAGGCACTTTATATTAAAACTCTCTGACTTGAAGCTGCAATTTGATGACTGTATGCGTATGTTGTTATTTCCTACCCCTATGATTGTGACTACACTATGTAGCTACTGAAAATCTTGCAAAAGTGATATTTATATGAATGGTATCAGATTGGTTGTGAATGAAAAGTAGGAGTATCTTTGACATCCAGTGGGAAACATCTGCATAGTCGGTTCCCCAACTGAGACCAATGAACTGGTGGACAGTTTGGCCTCAGCTGTGAAGCTACAGTCAGTATAGCAATTCAGCCCCGTGGAGAAGGTTTCCAAAACAGTGGGGGAGGGATATGTTCCAATTATTTGCTAATGAGTTTTGTACGAATTCCTGCCATTTACCCCTTGGAAATTTAACCCCCTACTGTCCTACCACAAAACCATGTTTTATTGGCTTGCTAAACATGAAAGTAGCAGCTGCATCTGGAAAACAGAGGGGGGAAAAATCTGAAGTAGTGTAACAGCTGGTTATGTAAGCTCATGTTTCATCTGGAATAATCAACAATGCTATGTTGTAGTCTATGGTGCTCAATGAGAGATTGTGAATAGAGGGAAAATCGAATAAATGTACATATATGCTATAATACATGTCATGCAGTGGTGGGATTCAGCCAGTTTGCACCTATTCGGGAACCGGTTGTTAACTTTCTAAGCAGTTTGGAGAACTGGTTGTTGGAAGAAATCACCTTTGGTTTTTTTCACTTTATATGGTTAATCCTGTAAGGAAGACAGGAAGGAAACATTCTGGTGTTTTTTCTAGCCTAATCTTTATTGCCCTGCTTACAGAAACTGCCTCTCCATTAACCCTTATTACATTGTAACAGTTAAGGCAAAATGCCCATTGATGTGAGTGACATTGAGTTTGCCACACCCACCCTGTCACATGACCACTGAGCCCCGCATACCCATCTGATCATTAGACTGGTTGTTAAATTATTTGAATCCCACCCATGGATTTACTTCCTGCATTCCAGACAAAAATGTATATGGTGTTTGTTTAGTTTTGAATCAACATGTGCTTGATGCTGCTGCATATTTTCACAATTATGAAAAACAAAGAGTCATGAAGTCTATAATTGAGGAATACATTTTTTTTAATTTTGTGTGCAGATTTTAAGACTATAGATAAAATAAATCCTTTAAAGTATCCCTCAATAAATGTGATTTGATGGCCCTTTCCCCCTTCTTCAACATCTTATGAATTTACATTATTTTTCTTTCACTGTGTAAACTTCCCTCATGATTTACAGAATGACTAGAAGTTTAGTAGACTAGAATGCAAATTCAAATTCCCACAATTCAAAGCCACACCACATAGGGATAATTAGAATTGCAATCTAGTACATTTGGGGAATAATAAATTGGGAAAGCTTGATCAAACATATGATTTAAATTATCCATTTAAATGGCAAAACTCTGAAAATATATATTGAAGGGTAAAGGTATGACCTATATTTGAATTGCACCAAGAGTAACCTTGCAGGGAATTTTTATTTTACTGTATATGAGAGAACAGCAGGCCCATTTTAAGAAGTTACCATTTTTACAATTATTGGCATTCTGTCTTGGGACATGCTTTACGTTGATCCCTTTTGGCCAAGTAACTCCTCTACGTACATTACTTAATCTCATATAACGTGACCCTACACATGTTTCCTCAAAATTAAATCTCATGAAGTTCAATGGAAGTTAGTCTCTAGCGAACATAGAAACACAGCATGAATCACATACTTGGCACTTGATGATTCATAGTTAAATGCATAAAGTGCCCCTATTAAATAGCATCAGGGGTGGAACATTTTTCAAAGCTGCTTTGAAGGAAAGGTGTTTCCATAAATAATGTCAATGTAGAATGGTAAGGCAACTGTGCAGAAGTTAGTATTGGCTGAGGAATAATGAGGGAAAGAGGGAGAGAAATTTGAAAAGCAAACCCACAACTGTAATGTGATGCTATAAAATTAATTAGAAGGCTAGACAGCTTGGAAATTGTACTATACTAGGAAAATTGCAAATGTGGTCATAGCATGTAAATTGTGATGTCACCAAACAAGCAATGAAAAATATTTATTTTGGCTTTGGCTTATGTTGGAGAATAATGCTTAATGCCATACAAATTACATTGGATGACTAGGAATTACTGAAAGAAGTATTGTGGAGAGAACTTTCATTGCTGTCTAGTGTATATTGGATTTCATTGCGTTATGTAACTAAGCTCACACTGACAGCATTTTTTTTAAAAAAAAAAGTCTGATTAAAGGAATAGCAGTAGCTAACATGGATAACTTTTTTTTTAAAAAATGTCTTGGTTTGAGACACAAGGACAAAATAATTGCCAGGTATAGTCCATGCTGTGGTTCCTAGGGCATAGATTTTATGTGCTCAAGTTATAACTTTAAAAAATATTTGTTTACACAGAGCTGAAAGAATTATTTGCTGGAATTGACCAAAGTATAACTTATTGAACAGGAAAACATTAAGGTTTTTGATTATGTAATATTCTGAATGGCCCCTGATGTATTATAAAACTATTGTTACTAACATTGTATTGTTTGTAGTAAATACTGACAGATGAAGGAGTTATTTTTTTAAAGTAAATTACAAGAGTAAATCATTAAAAGATACAAACAACTCTCCTTCACCAAACTACAAACACCCCCAATGGCTCATTGTAAACAAATCTATAATTTAGGAGAACATTTATCCAACACATTGTGAGCTCACTGTATACACATGTTCAAGTCATTATCCAGGATATTGTCAACTCATTGCAATTAAAGCCTCTTGCAAGGGAACTGTAGCATTTCCTTATACAAATCACTTTTAACATTATTACACATCTGCCTATCTCTGATCCTTGGGAAGGACTTAATAGGCAGGCAAAAATGCCAAATCCAGTCTCAACATCTGGCTTTGTTAACATACTAACTATTCTTCAGAAAAATGTTATTCATGTCAACTTCCCATCAAATATGTTGTGCTATTTGACCAATGACTCTAAGAAGAATGAGATCACTTGACCTTTCAGCACACTATTGGAAAAAATCACAATGATTTGAAAGAGGTACTAGTGTAGTTGTTGAATTTTAAATTCACCCCATAGCAGAAGAGTTATTAAAATGACAAGGATGTGGTATATCAATCAAACTTTGGTCATTGAGACATCTAGAAGTAGTGAATTCAGCAGGTCATAGTAGGTTAAAAGCAGTGGTGGGTTTCTATTTTTTTTATTCCCGGTTTGCTCCTGCGCAGACCCGTACTTGCACACGATGCTTCTGCATATGCGCAGAAGCATCTGGGTGGGTGGGTGGAGCCTCCCACGTTGCCACTACCGGTTCGCCCAATCTGTGCCAAACCAGGAGCATCCATCTGTGGCTAAAAGTCAGTATTTAAAATGCGATCCTTTAAGTGATAGTCTATTTGTGTGTGTGTGTGTGTGTGTGTGTGTGTGTGTGTGTGTATCTATTAGTCACAAAAGCAGATAGAGTACTTTCCCTTTGTGACTTTCAGAGATTACCTTATAATAAAGCATTTGAAGAGAATGGAACACAGTTGATCTTCATCTTCTACAGACTGATTACTATAATACCATACAGGTATTTTGTGATTTCTTGAAAGGTCAGCTGCTTCACTTTCCTTAACTGCAAAGCAAAGGCAATCCTACCTGAAATAAAATGAAAGTGTAAAGAATACTCTGTTTTAATCAATAAATAAAGGATCTCTTCACTAATTGGTAAATCTGTGTGGCTTGATATGTTCCACTGGTAGGTGAAAGAAAAGCTGTATCCTCCACACTATTGTGACATTTACTAGAGATCAGACAGATTATTGATTGGGTCTGTCAATGTCCCTGTGGCAAAGCAGGCTGCTAGTGTCTCAGTCATTTGGCAGCATTCATTAAATTCATTACTCTGCCAGATGTATCACTGAGTTATATGGGAATATCATATGCACACATACAGAAGAGTGATTCCAAACTCATTGAGGCTAATGAAAAATGCCTTATTGACATAAAATTGACATTTTATTTGTAAAGGCACCTGCTCATTAGTTGATCTTATATTCAAATTCTGGCTTCATTGCCATCGTTACTTTTTTCATTTCCGCATGGGCATTAACTTGTGTCACTTTAGAAAATGTTCCCTCATGGTTAAAATATGGCTTCTCCACAAATCTCTATTAAATGCATCTGTATCTTCTTCCATTAACTGCATAGGAGATCTAGAACAACATCCAAGAATTTCCAGGAGAGAAACCTTTATTTTACTTAATGTCTTTCCAAACTTGTCTCTCATGTTGAATAAAATATTTATATTCTGCTTTCTCTCAAGGCTATGTAGAAAAACATTATTTTATCCTTTGTATAATGGTAGCTTTCCTGAATTACACTAAGAATTAACATACTAAGACTATGCTGAATTTATATTTACCGCCAAAGAAATAAAGGGAGACTAGCATAGATTTATTTCAAGCTGTTTAGCTGTCATCAGCTAGTCATACCCTTCTGGGATTCGAACCCAGGCTACTTGCATATTAGGTAGATGTATTAACTTCTAAGCCAAGGGTTCTCCTTGCTTTATTGGCATTACCAGGGCAGAGATTAAGTGTTGTTGTTTTTCGGTCAGACCGATCTATCAGGGCAACCTTGTCTACCCAAATACAGGACAGAGCATACTGTTTCTGCTTTTGCCTTTCAGCCCCAATCCAGGAGCCACTTAATCTCTCTCTTGGTACAGCCAACAAAGCAAGGAGAACCTGTGGCTTAGAGGTTAATACGTCTATCTAATATACAAGTAGCCCTGGTTCAAATCCTAGAATGATATGGCTAGCTGATGAGAACTAAATAGCTTGAAATATATCTACACTAATCCTCCTTTATTTCTTTGGTGGTAAATATAAATTCAACACAAAAATAGTTTCTCATGAAAGTGACTACCTGCGAAGGCTCCTGGATTGGGGCTGAAAGGAGAAAATGGAAGCAGTATGCACTGTCCCATATTTGGGTAGACCAGGTTGCCCTGATAGACTGGTCTTACCAGGGAAAAAAAGACATATTAAGATTATGTCCCAGTATTCTTTTTTAGAATAATACATACACTTATATGCACAGATGTGCATAAAATGAAATAGTTATTTTACATATTTAGAAAAAACCCAATTCCAAATGGCTACTTAAAATTTTATTGATTTTAAAATAAATGGAAAAATAATTATATAGATAAATACATATATACATACTTGATATATTGTTTATATCTAAGCTTGGATATAAACAGACAAAAGTTTAGATATAAACAGACAGAAAGGGCTGATTCGCAGCTGACTTTTCTTTTTGTCTGTATTGTTCTCCTCATATATTTGATTTGATTATGTACAATCAAGTATATCATCGTATTTTCATTAATTTCTTCCCTAACTGTCTCTCATGTCAACAAAATATTTATATTTTGCTTTCTCTCAAGGCTATATAGAAGAAACATTATTTTATCCTGAAAGAGTAAATTCTTAGTCTTAGCGGCCATATAGATCAGGGGTGTCAAACTGGCAGCCCGCGGGCCAGATGTGTCAAGCGCAGGCCACACCCACCCCAACTGTGCAAAGTGGGAGAGCGTCATGTGATGGGTGACTTTTGACACCTGTAATACAGTTCTATTTTCTCCATGACAATCTCTACATGGTAATTCAGCTGTTCCGATGGTGCACTCCTTACCACTGTAATTTAGTTTATCCCTCTGGTAATCCTCTTCTTTTTCTTTCTTTCAGCTTTTCCTAGCATTTTTTTCCCAAGGAGCTAGATCTTCTTATAATTTATTCAAGGTAGGATACTCTGGACTAACTGCTTGATGATCTTTTTTGTTGTTGCTGTTGTTTTGCCTTCTTGGCTGTTCAATTACATTCTCAAGAATCTTTTCCAATGCTAAATTTCAAAAGTACCAATACTCTTTTTATCTTGCTTCTTCAAAGTCCAACTTTTGTTTCCATACCATGGCTTTCACAATTCTGATATTTGTCGGAATTGACACATCACATTATATGAATATGTTTTCCAAGACTTTCATGGCTACTCCAGCAAGTACAGATCTGCAATGTATTTCTTGACTTCTTGTTCTTTTTCTGTTGATGGCTGACTTTAAATGACAGAAACTATCTACAACTTCAGTATTTTCATTATTAAGTACTCAAGTACTACTTAAAAGAAAGGAAGACAAAAGAAGCAAACAAAACCATATTTAGATCTGTTATTTCAAAGGCCAGGACATACATCTAGATAAAGGCAATAAATATACTGTGAAATAAATATACAATACTATAATTTATCTTTTAACAACTTTAAGAAGACTCTAATAATTTCTGGGAAAAATAGTTGCCACCATTAATCTCTGACTCAACAAAGGGCAAAATAGATTAAGCTTTACTTTTTAATTATTAGTAGTAATTAAAAAAATATTGTGCTTATACATGGCGATATGGATGTTCCCATTTTCATTTCCCTATTGTTCAATTGCTATTTAATTGAAATGGTTTTGTCCTTGTTTGTTTGGCTCATCTGGTTTATCTTTCCAGAAAAATGTTGCTAATCTGATACAGACGTCTGGGTCTTGCTGGCCAAAAGGTAAAAAAAAAAACTTCTTTCCATTTTTTCTGAATGAAAGTTCTAGAGCTTAGATTACAGATGAAAAGCCTGGTTTGCTTTGTAAGGTGAAGGTGAAAGCATCAGTTGAAGTTTGGCCTGCCAAAGTTCTGTTTTGGACAAAGTACATCTTAAGGATTTTGTACCAGGATGGAATGACAAGGCTTCACATTGAAGACAAATTCTCCTTAAATGTTTCTTACTTTGATCATTGATTTTATTGACCATTTCATTAGGGAACATTTTAACTATACTTCCCCAAATATAAACATAGCTCTGCCGTGATTTCATGTCTATCCATATCAGGTATATCTAATGTTATATAGGAAACTTGTTATAGATATACATTAATTGTATTATATATTTTAAATGCAGCCCAAGACACTTTCTCTTTACTCAGTGTGGCCCAGGCAAGCCAAAAGGCTTGACACTCTTGATCTATATCCGGCTGTCAGAAGGATCATGCACTGGCATTGCCCACGCCCGGTTTAGCAAAGGAGAAAAAAGTCCTGGTTACGCCGCTGTGATGACCTGAGTTTGACACCTCTGATGTAGGTCAGGTCATCACGGCGGTGTCACCAGGACTTTTTTCTCCTTTGCTAAACCGGGCGTGGGCATGGCCAGTGCATGATGCATTTGACAGCCTGATATAGATCAAGAGTGTCAATTTCACACCTCTGATATATGATGAAATGGAAGCACTCAGATACTCAACTTTATGATGTTTGTCACCAAAAATATAGCCAAGTGGTCCTACCTTCCCATTCTGAGGATCATTTTAATACTCCCCCCCCCCCTCTATTGCTACAATGGGCAAATATTTTTAGTGGGTGAGTCTGCAAGGTATGCAAAAGATAATCCGAGACTGTATAAATATGATTGTGAATGAAGCCTGCTGGAATCTGTCTTAAAGGGAGATAAACCATTTGATTGTCCAAGATGCAACTGAAAAAAATAACATGAGTCCCAAAGCTAGCTATAAAGAGGAATTGTTATGTACAGAAGAGAAAAAAATAGAAATTATATTGGGGATGCAAATTTGCTTATGATTTTTTTTAAATGTCAAATATTAACTTTGAACAACCAAAGTAGTGCCCTGGTATAATACAGTATAATACAGTAAAATGACCTGTATATAAATGATATGCACATACAATTTCAAATTTTTAGACTTTACCTTCCATCTTCTTTTTTCATATTTCTTGGTTGCAATTTTATGGATTTTTCTGCTCAGTAGTTATGAAAAGATCTCTCCCTTATTCCTCCCTTCCTCTTACTTTTTGTCTCATTTCCATAGTGCCTTGGGGAAACTGTGTAGCAATTGTGGTTTTATAAGCATCATGCAGATAGGCTCGCTAGGGTTCTGCTGGAGTTGATGGGCTCTGCTTTTCCTGCAGTAGTCCTTTTGAGCATATCTAGCAACATCTGTATATAGGTATAGGTAAAGGTTCCACAAACACATATGTGCTAGTCATTCTCGACTCTAGGAAGTGGTGCTCATCTCCGTTTCAAAGCTGAAGAGCCAGAGCTATCCGAAGACATCTCTGTGGTCATGTGGCCAGCATAACTAAACGCAGAAGGCACATAGAACATTGTTACCTTCCCACCAAATGTGATTCCTAATTTTCTACTTGCATTTTACATGCTTTTGAACTGCTAGGTTGGCAGAAGCTGGGACAAGTAATGGGAGCCCACTCTGTTACGTATTGCTAGGGATTTGAACCATCGAACTGCCAACCTTTCTGATTGACAAGATCAGCGTCTTAGCCACCGAGCCACCATGTCCCTTTATACATCTATATACTATATATACATCTCCATATATAGGTAGATGTATACTCTGTATACAGAGAATAACAAATGATTTTGCTAGATTCACTGTGGTTTTAGGAATAGGCAACTCTAGTGTTGATTTTTCATTATATACAAATGCAGTTCCATAGAGCATTCCATATCAGCTGGAGCTTGGGTAAAAATGGAGTCCTTGGTATTAGGGCCTACTGCCTCTCTCATTTCTTCTTCTAGCTAGAGGCAGAAAAATACCAATGGGCCAGAAAGTTGATATAGGACTATGGACGGTTATACCACCTTAGCTCACAATTGCCTTTAATTATTAAACACACCATATTTCCTTTCCCAACCAAACAGTATACAAACATGTGGTTTGTAAAATGCCTCTGTGCCCTTCCAAAGTATTGCCTACAAAAAGGGATGTGCACTAGTCATAAAGGTATTGATTTCTGACCAGGATTATAAAATGCCAAAGAAAACCAGAACTTGTATCGTGCCATAAAATTATATTGAGCAATTATACTACAAAGTAAGCATTCTTGGAGTCTCTGGTAGAAGAAACAGCTCTTGATTGATATCCGTGGACATTTAAATGAAAACATTTGGAAGATTTTCACTTTGTTTTTGGTGGCTTTTCCTGGTATGCTCTTTATTATGTGTAATCCCAGAGCTTCGGAATAGAACAGATGTTTAGATGCTTAGATCATTCAAGTGGAACATAGTACAAATCTGCTAAAGAAACAGAAAAAAAATAATAGAGTCTGGCAGGAAAGAAGTGAATTTCTCTTTAGCAAGTTATTAACTTCCATTATAACAGTGCATAAAGGTGTGCCTTATTGTTTTAAATGTTCCAAAATAAAGGTAAATGTTGGATTCAATGTAAAAGATTATTTCTGCTAAATAAAAAAGAATAGTAATAATACCAATTGATTGAATGGATGGAACCCTTATTTTTGTCTTAGATTCTATCAGAGTTAAGATATTTTTCAATTAGCCATGTGCCCCAGTGATAATATATTAAAATGATAATATTGAGTGTTGCCTTTGGAACATTGACTACTCTTTTCCAATTTCTGGGTGATATCAAATTATTAAAAATTATTCAGGGTCCAAACAAGATCAAAATATCTGTAGTGTCTGTGCATTAGATTCAAATATACTTGGAATCCATAAATAAAATGTGGCAATGGTGAGATATTTTTCTCAGCCCTAGAGGAAAACTATACCAAGTCCAGTTCAACTTCATTTCTAATCTGGCCTTCCATGAGATTTTGTCCTGTGGCTTTTCCCAGAAGTATTTTGTAATTCATATTTCAAGTCTGTGAGCTAGCCTAGCAATTAACTTCTATCTAAGATTAATTCCTGTAGATTTTTACTAGATTTAGCTGATTAATGTTAAGATTTCATTGCTCCAAGCCCTCAATGGCCATGTTTAGCCATATAAGCCCTGAAGTTCTAATTTAAAATTGGAAATAAGGCTATCAAAAAAATGAGGAGGGGTTGTTTTGCCCATTTGTTTGTGTAATATGCTGCTCCAGTGACCTGTATTGAGAATTTTTTAACAAGCGTACAGTATCCTATCCTTTACTTCTTATCCAATTTTGTGCAATCCCAAATGGTCAGGCAAATCTTCGGATTAGTATGAAGATAGAGTAGGTTAGGTACAAACCAGTCTATTCCAAACTTAGTGATGGTTGGGATTTTTTTTTAGACTTTGTTGAACACGCACAGTAATAAAATAAATATTTTTATTGAATCTTCAAATTAAGATTGATGAAGTTTGGACTGATTTGATCCTATTGGGCACTCTGATAGGTGTGAATTTATTTACAGTTCAAGTTTAAAATTCTGTCTCAGGTGGAAAAATTAACCCAAATTATGAAAAAAGTATTGCATGAACAGAGTTATGTTCATATAATCTCACCTTTACTTATTTTTCCATCTCATTATAGGCTGCATGAGATTAAAAACGAGGCTCAAACATTTAAAATATACAATTTTAAATTCAAGATTCAAATAAAGTTTTTAAACAGTTTTCTCAAAACCCCTGTCTTTTAATTTTATCCTATTTTAGGGTAAGCTCAAAGAAGTCAAGATGACAGCTGCAACAGTGTAATTAAAACTCTGCTTGTTTTTCTATATGTGTCACCAAAAAACACAGCAGAAACTTTGATCACTATCTACAGATCAAAAGGTACAGGTAGTCTTAGAGGCTATTAGAATGAGTAAAACAGAAAAAGGAACACTATTAGCATTACTGCCACCTGAAAAACAACACCCAGAGAAAACTGTAGGAAACATGAAGGTACCTGAAATGAGCTTTTTAAAAACAACAACAACAACAACAACAACAACAAACAGTGGAAGAACTTGGTAGGAAATTGCAGATGGATTTAAGCACAGCATTACATTTAATGATTTAAGCTTTTCATCTCTTTAACAAGATGCCAAGAAAAACATACCTTGCTTATAACTCTAGACTGATAGACAGCAAATATTCAAAAGCCTTTTAAAAAAATGAAGAAAAAAAAAGAGGTTGGCAACCCTGGGTGGAATTGTTGGTAGTTGAATGTTAAGAAAATGAGCAACAGTATTTGCCTGCATTCTTTCTAATGTTTCCTGCTTCATTTGTTAAATCCATATGTCTCCTTTTTCCTTGCACCCTAAGCTTATATAAAGCAATCTGTATTTTCCCAGTACCACATGCAATAATAAAACTCTGGTTTATATGCTCTCACTATTAAATATAAAGCATTTTCATTTCCTTTATATAGGAAATTCAATAGGATCAGGAAAAAAGGGTCAGGCAAATACTACGATTCCCACTATAAAAAGTGAGTGGTGGTAATATTTCTTTTTCAGCTCTTACAAATAACCAAACAGATACAATATGACTTTCATAAAACTGCAGGTATGATAGAGAATTAGCATGAGAATTGGTGCAGGCTAACAGAAGATTGGCCAAGAGTTCAGATTTATTCTATGAAAAGTAAATAGTTTTCTCCTGAGATTAGCTTAGAAATATGTTGGAGACAGAGGTGGTATTCAGCAGGTTCTGACCAGTTCTGAAGAACCAGTAACAGAAATTTTGAGTAGTTCGAAGAACTGGTAAATACCACATCTGACTGGCCCCGTCCCATCTATTTTCTGCCTCCTGCCTGCATCCATTTTCTGCCTCCTGACTCCCAGCTGATTGGGAGGAAATGGGTATTTTGCAGTAACCTTCCCCTGGAATGAGGAGGGAATGGAGATTTTTACGTATCCTTCCCCTGCCACACCCACCAAACCACACCCACCAAGCCACACCTACAGAACCGGTAGTAATTTTTTAAAATTTGATCACTGGTTGGAGAGAAGGACACATGCTGGCTCATTTACAGATGTTCTAAGGATTCTTTCAAAAGTCCATTCACTATAGGAAGTTTGTACCCTGAAGAATTGTTGGCTTCGTTAATCTTTGGATTCATCAATTCATAAAAATGGAGTGGTGTTTATAAGGAGAAAATATGGATGTCTTAAAATTTTGAACATGTCGACTTGGAAAATAAATGTTTAATAAGAAATAGGCAAGAAATACAACGGAAGGAGGCTGCATATCTAGATAAACCTAAATCTGTACTTATATTTACTTACCAATGACATATGGTTTTACCTCACTGGGTGAGTAGTAACATTAGGAGATTTTTAAAGGTCATGCATTGTGTTCCAAATGTAAACATATAGGGAGGTTTTCGTCTTTATAGTTAAGTCTCAAATTGAATTCAGACACAGGTAATTTAGTGGTTAAAACAAGGTTATTCATGGTACGTCCTGGACAATTTTAGTATCTCAGAAACATGGGGTCACAGACTGGAGTTAAGAAGAGTTTAAGCCAATAAGAAATTCAAGCAGCCTTTAATTACATAACGGGGGTTGAATTAATGAAAACACTGCACAGGTCACCATGAGATGCTGGAATTATAAATCAGTTCAAGAAAGTGCTCCAAGAGAAGAAATCAAAACACCACATGGAATAAGTACTTGAAAACAAAGAACCCCATTAATAGGCCAATGTGCCACAACTACGGATGCCTCATTTTTTTAGTATTGCCATATATTTCCCAAATTGTAAGATAAAAATGCTTCTATTCCATATGGACCTGATCATTATGTTGTTTCTTTTTTGTTTCTGAATTGCTTCTATAGTTAAGGGAATAAGGTTTTTCTTGTGTGGTCACTTAGATGAAAATGCTAATGACTACTGACACATATTTTAAGATTAGTAAAATATGGCTGCTTTTAAAGCTTGGAGAATTTCAAAAAAAAAGTAGACAGGACTGCACGAGCTGGTCAGCATCTTTGTGCAAATTCAGGTAGATTTACCTGAAGATGGGCATTTTGTAAACCCAATGTTTACTTCAGTGGTGGGATTCAAGAACATTTACTACTGGTTCTGTGAACGTGGCTTGGTGGGTGTGACATGGCTTGGTGGACGTGGCTTGGTGGGTATGGCTTGGTGGGTGTGGCAGGGAAAGGATTCTGCCCATTCCCTCCCGATCAGGTGGGACTCAGAAGGCAGAGAATAGATAGGGGTGGGGCCAGTCAGAAGTGGTATTTACCAGTTCTCCCAACTACACAAAATTTCCACTACTGGTTTTCCAGAACTGGTCAGAACCTGCTGAATACCATCTCTGGTTTACTGGCAATATTTTGACACCAAGTGGGCTCTGGTGTATGACTGAAGGCAAGGAACTATCATTTGACTTTTGGAAAAACTTCACTGAAAAATAGTTGAATATTCTGGAAGATAACATGGAGAGGCTCATGGTTTTAATTGCCTTTGTTTATTGCCTTTTGATACTCAAAATTATTGTCTGATTTAAGTTTTCTTTGTCTGCATACCTTTTGATTTCAAGACGTTCTTGAGAGGACATTTATTAGATTTAAACCAATACCTAGATGGCATTATTGCTCAAGCAGCAGTGCAGATTTAATGGCATGTACATGGCAAATCTTATTTTATGCCTCCTGACTATTTCTTCCATAGCAGAAAGAGATAAAGAATTGATTAAGCAGGGGGGAGGGGGGATAAATAAAAGTGGAAAATATGCTGACGCAACATTACATGAGGAATTACATTACTTATTTTTAGATTTATGCATGGAAGACAAAGAAATCTATACGACACCCCCTGTCTCTGTCTCTCTTCCAGATCTTAAAAAATAAAACAGGGAGGGGAGAGCAAGCGTAATCACTTTGACATTCTTCTATAGCAATATTTTTTCATTCTTTGGTATTGATTTCAAGCTTCTCACTTTCCTTATCCTTGTCAAAGCTCTACACACATGTCCTATGCTTGAGAACCAAAATCAGGACTGTGTGCCAATGCTTTGCGATCTTAAATGGTCCCTAAACTCATTGGTCAATAGGTATTGACGAGATCCACAGGCACATTGAATGACCCCACTCTGGAGGGGCATAAACCACAGAAAGTTTGTCAGGAAGAAAAAGGCAAGCAGAGGGGGCTGCTCTAGGCTAGAGTTGGTAAGGCAACAACACAAAGCTGAATTGTCCATTGACAAAGTGTCAGACATTTCAAATCTTTGATTAGCTCTCTGGCTAATGCCATGCTAAGCAGAAACATTACTCTACACCCCTGAAGCAGTGATACTTGTGTGCATGCTTCCCACCACCAGCACGCACGTGCACGCGCGCGCGCACACACACACACAACTCTTCGGGGAAATTAAGCAATGCTGATGAAACTGTGTATGGAGAAAGTTCTTGGATAAATTAACAGTGCAATTACATTACATGACACACCAGAAGATGGATGAGGAAAACTTGGTCTGTATCATGTTCTGTTTTAAAATTGCAATTTATTTGAGGGTTTTAATGGATGCCTTATTAAAACATCTCAGCATTGGTCAGGCTTCAGCATATGTCACTGTGGCCCATGATTGATGATACTCTCTGCTGCTTCCCTTGCACTTTTGCAAGGAATTTAAGCAAAGAGGGAATGAACAGAGCTCCGAATGTGTATTGATTGTGTGAAGGTGTGCTGCCTGAGAGCACCGTCTAATAACATTCTCTCCTAGTTGAACTGCTCCACATGAAGGCATTTATTGCAAGAACTGAAATGCTGTATTGTATGGAATGAAAGAGTGCTGGGCAAACAAAGGAGAAGAGGGAAAAGAAAAAAGAGGTGGGGGTGGAAGAGGCATGCAGAGAGAGGATACATAACTGGAAGCAACACCATGCAATGTACTAACAAGAACTGTGTTTTGTGTCAGGCAATATAAGTATGTAAAACATGTTTAAAAGCATGATCAGGCTAAAGGAGCCTGAGAGCAGTTAAGCAAAAACATGCTAAAAGAAATTAAGAGAGAGGGAAGGAGGGAAGGAGGAAGGGAGGGAGGGAGGGAAGGAAGGAAGGAAGGAAGGAAGGTGCTAGAAAAATGTAGACCTATATACTAGTGATGACTGGGTCATTTTTCTTTCCACATGCTACAATTTTCTTCATATGATTGTTACTTTGTCACATGCATTAAGCAAAAGAAAGAAAGGAAAAGATTGTTGAAGATGTGTGTGCTTGCAAATATAATTTATAACACATTATATTATTCCCTTGTGCAACACTGACAGGACATATGGGATGGGAGGAGAAACACATCTAATTGTCACATCCATTGTTCTTTTCCTAGTCTCAGCCTATTGCAAATACCCCCATCACCATGTTTTCTATTTTTGATTCTGTAGCTCTTCAGAGTAAATGGTTTCTCATACTTCATTCTATTTTAGTAGTAGCCCCAGCTCTGAGTGGCTGCAGTACACCATATATTTTATCCTATGAATGAAGCCTCACATTAATAGTATGTATATTTAACTAATATGCACATCTTGCACTGAACTAGATATAAAGTCACCCACAAAAGCGCTAAACTGAATTTTACAATCCCCTTTTCTTAATATTTAACACTAAAATGTAAAGGAGAAAAAAATAAATTGTTATAGTTTGAACTATTCTGATATTAAAGAAGGGGATGATCTTCTTAGCTGCTATCATTGAACATTTGGAAGATAGAAGCTTGTGAGTGGTCAAAGTTATGATGGACCCCATGCCCAAAAGCCACCTATGACCTTTTTCCACAGTTCCAATGACTGCCCCCCCCCCCACACACACATAGTCACAAGATTGCATTTTGGGAATTGGCAACCAGCTACATTTACAGTCATTTGCAATATCCTACGGTCACATGACCACAGTTTATAAAGTTTTTGTTACCAGAAACTGGCATTTGTTTATGACAAAAATTGCCCCATAGTGAACAATTTCTCTTTACAAACGTAACATTTGTTTAATGACCAATAATTACTCAACAACTGCTGTGCTGCAAAAGAGAGAGGGGGGGGAGAGAGGAAGAGAGAAAATTGGGTGAATTACATGATGAACTGCTTTACAACCAATACAACTTACAACCATGATTATATAACATTTCTGTGTCTGGCACAGCAGCAAGAGGCAGTTTGGTTATATATGGTGCTACACTATGCGTGTCATCCCTCCCCTCCCCAAATTATATTGACCTTTAGTGGAATAAGAAAAGGCTTTTATTTCCATTGAAGCTTGCTGACTTTGAGGAAAGAGAAAAGCTCTATCACACTCTCTATTAAGATTGGTCCTTTCCTCATTTTGCAAACAAGCAAAGGAAGGTACTCCAGTCTTTGGAATTCATAGCATCATTAGAAAAAGATTATAGAGCACTAGTCTGGGATCATCAAGTTCTGAAAATTAACCAATCATCCTCCCATCCAAAAACTAGCAGTACCTTGTACTAAGAAGCTGTTCTTTTCAAAGTATTTAAAAATAAAACAATGGAAAGTTATAGAAATTTCATCAATGAGAACTGAAGAACCACAGAAAGAATCAATCTAGTTGCTGGATCCATTATAGTTCACAATATGTAACTAGTTGTTTCTCCAAGTAAGGAGATTGGTTAAGTGAGTGTAAACAAAGAGTTTATGTGGTTTAATAAAGGGCTCCTCTGGAAGATAATCCATGTTACATCCATGGGACACTTCTGCTACTCTTACTTCTGTGGGATTGTGGACTTTGCAGAACAGAGGAAGGAATCACACACTAATCTAAGAAAGAAATGATTGGTGAAGAATAGAATAACTAAACTTGTGGACCTCCAAGTAGTTTTGAGCTGCAAGTTACCACAGTTCTGTCTAGTTTGGTTCCTAATTGGGGATGCTAGGAGTTGCATATAGCAATGTATTCAGAAGACAATATGTATGTCATCCTTCTTCAGGATGAACAGAAAGGATGAGTTTGCATCCAATATATTTTAAAAATCAGTTTCTCCAAAAGGTGTGATAAGACCATTATATTTTACTCAATGTTGCTGTTACCAGGTTGACGTCAACATTCTTACTAGCAATAAATTGCTGCCCCAAATTTGCCACCATTGTTCCCAAAGCAAAAGAAATGAGTGAGCCTCTCCAGCATTGAAGCAAAATGACTACCCCCTCTCCTATGTGATAAATCTTTCTCAGAATCATTGAAAAGTGCTACTGTGTGTATATGGTAAGCATCTCATTTTAAAAGGATAATGCATCTAACTATTTTTCTCTCTCCTTGTATCTATATATTATAAACATACAAACACACACATATTTGCTAATCTGCCCTTTTATCAGAAACGCCAGCCTTGAGTAAGAATAACTTGCTCTATCTCTGACATCTGAGATAAATAAAAAGATAGTTTTCTAGCACAATGCAACCTCCCTCTTCTCAGTATCCAAAGGTCAAAAGCTGCAAAACCTAGTCCATTAACCTCTCTAAATGCTTGTGATATTAAAAACTGACTCTCAATATTCCAGGGTCATGATCGAGAGCAATAACCATCGGCAATAAAGAATTATGACTCTAGTACATTATCCATCTATAAAATGGCCATTTATACACCAGCACATCGGCCATCTGGGCCAGCTGTAGACCACCCATCTCTAAGAATCATTACATGTGTTCAATTATGGAGTTATGATAGAAGCAGTAAAGTCTTATTAAGTTTTGAAAGAGAATGTACAGCTACTTACTTTACATTTAGCAAAATAGTAGAAAAATGAAATGGCAAATGTTCCATCTGAAGGATTGGGGCAAGTAGACAAGACTAATATGAAATGACCACTGAAAGGAGATGTTTGAGTAAAGATAAAGGTAAAGGTAAAGGTTCCCTCACACGTATGTGCTAGTCATTTTCAACTCTAGGGGGAGATGCTCATCTCTGTTTCAAAGCCAAAGAGCCAGCACTGTCCGAAGACATTTCCATGGTCCTGTGGCTGGCATGACTAAATGCCAAAGGTACATGGAACACTGTTATCTTCTCACCAAAGTAGTCCCTATTTTTCTGCTTGCATTTTTACATGCTTTCGAACTGCTAGGTTGGCAGAAGCTAGGACAAGTAACGGGAGCTCACGTTGTTACATGGCATGAGATATTCGAACCACCAAGCTTTCTGATCAACATGATCAGCATCTTAGCTACTGAGCCACCCTGTCCCTATACAATTTATACTACTCAAAGACATTTCAATTTCTACTAGAAATCACAAGCCATGCCCTCTTTTGGGGGGTTTCAAAATGTAGCATGTGTCTTCCAAGAAGCAGCATAAATGACAAGGCTTAAATTATCATAATGCTGAAAAAGTGGCAATAGAGAAAAGATGATGACCAGCAGCAGGGTGGATGGAATTATTTACAGTAACTATGGGTGCACTGTAAAAAACCAGGTTAGTGAGAGATTGTTTTGGAAAGGATCTCTCATTATGATCACTAAGAGTCAACACACAACCTGAGGAAACATAATCAACCGGTCAATAATATTTGAAGTATTTGCCATTTCTGCCCCAAAACAGACATAATTGCAGACATGGTGTCAGAAAACTTAACAGCTCACTAAGTGTTGCACTTGGCAAAAGGTGCCAAGGACACAAAAAATATTTAATTTATATTGGTTCAAAACAAAAGGAAGAAAATAAAAAAATATAGATTAGCAGCCCAGACTAACAAGCAATAACAAAAAAAGGCAGGACCATTGAGCTACTTAGTTCAGTACAATGCAAGAAGAAATATGCATTCTATCCTTCCTCCTTTCTTTCAAAGAGGTATTACTAATAATTGACCTGGTGTAATATTACTGTTTACATATTACATTGTTTCAGCAGTAGCCGAAATTTTGAGTAGTTCAGAGAACCAGCAAATACCACCTCTTGCTGGCCTCTGAGTGAGGTGGGAATGGAGATTTTGCAGTATCCTTCCCCTGGAGTGGGGTGGCAATGGATGTTTTGCAGTATCCTTCCCCTACCATTCCCACTAACCCATGTCCACAAAACCAGTTGCAAAAAAAAGTTGCATTTCACCACTGATACTGTCATAAGAAATTGGAAAAGTGATATTATTCCAGATGTTAAGGAATAGTTATCTGAAATGTGTTATCTGTCTGTTTTGGATAAGGCAATATTTTTCACTAATCAAAGGATGCAGTAATAGGTGTTGCTATGACAGAGATTTTGTAACATTTTAAAATGATATTTTGGGCTGTTCATATTATAACAGTGAATTTATCAGTAAATTAATAATTATTGATAAGTATAAAATATGGTTTTTTAAAAAAAATTCTTCTGTACTTTTATTTTGCATTTTTATTTTAAAAATATTTAAAATTAGAAAATTATCTTTAATTATAAAAATGAAGATTAAAAAAGAGAAATACTTTTACAGCTACAATAATATTGCTTTGTTCTATGTGAATGCTACAAATATTTTAGCAATATCAGCATAGATGGGCTTTTTCTTTGAATTCTTATAATATGAAATAATCATTTTGTCAATTTTGTTCTATTTGTTTAAATTGAATACTCAACATAAGAACCTGAACTTAATCTTTATAATAATATATTATTTTTATTTCAGCCCTCCTCAGACCATATAAATGTGTTAGATAGGGTTATAGGCAATATAAATGATATAAGATTACAAGTAAGCACTGTGGCTGGTTTGGACTGCCTGCCAAGTTGCTGACCTGGTCTTTGTGAGCTGGGCTCCTTTGGAAAGCACTTTTACAGTTTACAATTTACTGGAATCCAACTTAGAAGAAATTGATAGCCATTAAATTCTTATAAGGTCAATTTTTTATAAGCAACCTATCATGGACATATATTAAATTATGTACTTGTTTGAGATCCTTACGCTGAAACAGTTTCAAGATTTCTTTTTTTCATGCCTTCCAAATGTAAAGCAAATTGAGGAAGAACTGCAAAGGCTTTTGCTCAGGGGGAGATGACTAAAACATAGAACAAGAGATGCCCTCTGGGGGGCTGGTATTTTCTTTAGAAGACAATGTGCTCATCATGTCATATGCCAGTTTATAAGTGAACTTTATGCATTCTATTTTATTTTTATTTTACCTGCACATGCGGTATGTATCTAGTGCTTTTATGTGTCCCTTTATTTTATTGATTTCCCCCCCCTCTGCTCTAAAAAATAATGGGCTTCTAAAATCCCACCTCTACAAAAACGTATCTTTTATATTACTTTCTTTTTAAAGTGTGTATATTTTAACCAGTCATCTTTATACATGCTCACATGATATTAGCCAATTATGTTCACCCCTTTAAAATCAAAGGGCTACCCATTTCTAATAGAGTTTCTTCTGACATGTGTAGTTATGTATTTCCCTGTTTCGATGCCCAGCGGTGACCCATTTATTGAGTATATTTTGTCCTTGAAATCTTTTTTGACATAATGCTGCATGATGGGCCAGCGTGATTCCTCATCGTAGCAAAATTAAAATTCATATCTAATTGCTTTTTCAACCCAAACTGGATTATTAATCTTATCATCAGAGCAAAGATGTGGAGAGAAGGAAAGAGATGCAAGCAAGGGGCAGAGTGCCAGCAAGACTGCAGTATTCAGTTACACATGAAATGATTTGTAATTCTGAGTAATCACTTAGGACAAGCCCTTGCACCATTTTATCTATACATGACTCTAGGCCAAAGTCAATACTCATAGTAAAATAATGAGATGAAGCTAACTGAGCCCTTTTATTAATGCTCCAAGGAGCAAATCTGATGCTTGAGCTTTTCCCATGGAAAGTATCCAACTTCTTCCTAAAAAATGGGTCATGATGCCCAATGGCAACTGGCTATCAGCATCTGTAAGAATGCTATTAAAAACTTTCTCCACATTTTTGTTTTTGTTTTGGGTATTGTTGCGCATGTACTATGCCGTAGAAACCTGTAGGTGAAACCACATGAATTTTACATTACCTCTAGGCTCATTTGAGAACCCTCTCTCTCTCCTAATAGTTTCTTTTGACTGGCGGTAGAGAAGAGAAGTAGAAAGAGGGGAATTACACAAAGAAAACACAATGAACCTAAACAAATAACACAGTGTGAAAGATCTGCAGTTTTTCATAGTGCTGCCAATACTACGCAAGCTAACTAAACCAACTGTGCAAAGTTTTCACCAGAGCTTCTGTGTGTATATGTTGTGGCAATCAATATTATTGTTTTGAGTTCAGTATCAGCATTTTTAAGCCTGTCTGGTCTCTCTTGTGAAACATTTCCCCATTCATCTGTGTACGTACACACACAGAGA
The DNA here is from genome assembly GCF_009769535.1 of Thamnophis elegans. Taxonomy (NCBI): domain Eukaryota; kingdom Metazoa; phylum Chordata; class Lepidosauria; order Squamata; family Natricidae; genus Thamnophis; species Thamnophis elegans. The sequence goes on from NC_045541.1 coordinate 122,062,035, forward strand.
GAGAGAGAGAGAGAGATCACTCCACAAAAATAATTAGTTATTGGCAAATTATTTTCTTTTTTTTTATAATCAAAGATTCTTTTATTACATTTTCATTTTCCTTTATACAATCACTTAAATACTGTGCAGTTAAAAAAAGAAGAAGCAATAAACAACTCATAACACTTCTATCCTACATACACCCTTCCTTCTACCCCTCCAATTTTCATTTCTCCCTTCCAACAATCCCCTCTTCTACTTCCCTTCCCACTCAGCCATTCCTTTCTCCCCTTCCCACCATCTCACCCTCCTTACATTCCCTTCTCACTCCCTCTTAATTCCCCCCTCTTCTTTCCCTCTACACCTCGCTTCGGTATATTTCTAGTATTCATTGGTCTATTTGTTTTGTACTAAAACAAAAGAAAAATAAAAGGAAAAGAAAGAAGAAGAAAAAAAAAAAAGCAACAGTATCCAAGTGCATTCATTGTTCTGAAAATTGAGTCTATACTTCCACCCTCCCCCCCACCCACCCCCTGAACCCCCCTCCCTGACCCCCTTCCGACTTCCCAGGTCCCATTCCCGGCATCGTTCTTTATCAAGCAAAGTCTGGAGTATATTGAAACCAAATAGATTAGAAGTTACAAAATAATAAAAAATAATAAAAAATAAAGAACAAAAAAGAAAAGAATAATAAAAAGAAAAAAAAGGGGGGGAACCCCCCCCCCAAGAAAGAGAAGTCAATATACTCTCTAACATTAAACTCAGCTTCTCATTATTTTTAAAATCTTAAACAATGTCTTTACCTGCTTCCGCATATAAATTCTATACCTCCCATCCTGCCTTTACCCGTGTCCGCATATATATTTTATCCTCATCCATTGCTCCTCTCATATTTACTCCACCCTCGTGTAGACTCTCCAGATAATCTTTCTTAACCTTGTATTCAAATAACAATTTATACAAAAATCAGCTTACATTCTGGATCAAGATAATCTAATTGAACTTTCACTACCCTTCCATCTACCCCACGCACCCGACTCCATTCATCCCAAACCACAATCCAAGAAAACTATGATCTCCGCTCTCCTCGCCCCAAAGAATAGATCATGCGCAGTTTAAATTAAGATTCAAACAAGTCTTATATAAGTCCCATACAATATATGTCCAAATTCAGCACCGCTTCTTTCAGTCTCAATATCTCTTCATCGGTATACAGCTTTGTCATTTTATACCAGACATTATTTTCATTGTATCAGATACCTGCTAAATTGATAAGACCCCCTCCTCAATTTCATTCTTTTATTGATGCAGTTTTTATTGAATCTGCCTATTGCAATTATTATTTCATATTAGCAGTTTATATCAATTGTACCCAATTGATTTTTTATGTGGTGTGTCAAAGAAATGATAAAGAAATTAGGATGTAATTGAACTGAAATAGTAAGGAAACTTGGTATGCCTAACAAGAACAGCAATTTAACTGATAACTTCTGTTTATCAATGCTACACTCAGCTTTAGATGTATCGTTCAAGCAACCTTATGCTTTATTCAAAAAACATTTTAGAAATCATAGTTAATATTTTAATAAAAATGTCCCTATGTTTCAGTGGTGGGTTTCAAATTTTTTTAGAACCTCTTCTGTAGGTGTGGCCTGCTTTGTGGGAGTGGCTTGCTGGCCATGTGACTGGGTGGGAGTGGCTTGCCAGCCATGTGACTGGGTGGGGGTGGCCAACTTGTAAAATGTGGTGAAACTCACTTAACAACACTCTTGCTTAGCAACCAAAATGTTGGCTCAGAAATTCTGGCATTTGAAGCACACAAGTCTTAAAGCTGTCAAGTTACAAGACCCTTCTACCCCTAACGCTTTAGGAAAAAAACCCAGGGATGTTCAAACTTGACAGCTTTAAGACTTGTGGACTTCAACTCCCAGAATTCCTCCTCTCACTTCTTCATCTTGATGATGTGCGGATGGGTGGGGGGAGGGAGCTGGAACCAGTTCTAAATGGCACGGTAGATTTGTGGAGCCTCTCCTATAGAAGATGTTAGAACTGGCAGGAACCCACCCCTGCTATTTTTAAAGGTTTACGTTACTCCAAACATCATACATGATTTGCATAAAGTAACCTTGTGGTAATTTTTTTTCTATAGGTTCCTCATGTCTTCCATATAATTTCTTCTGCATTTTAACAAGTCATGTTAATAATTGTTTTACTATATTCCATCCAGATCACAATCTTAAAGTAAATAGTGCACTTATATTCTTTTATTCCATAATCTAAAGCAGGATACCATTTGCTTTTCTTGCCTGCTCAGCTAGATCTCAACTCTTCTGTAAGTTTTTCATTGAGTTCTAAAATTAACCATGGTACAAAACTCTTTGAACATCAGTGGCAAAAGAAAAGGTGAAATCATAAAACTGAACAAGAAAAGTTTTTAAGGTTTATTTAAACGTTGTGCTTAGCTGCAATATAATTGGCTTAGTTTTGGTTTATTACTCATTTTGTGAGAATCTACCCATAAAGTATGATTAATAAACTGGTCTAATGTGATATGTGAATCCAAAGAATGTATAATATCTGTATCAATAGTTCCACATTTTAACACTGATAATTTATGATATATGTGATATTTATTTATTTTTCCTTCGTAGAATATTCCTATTCAGAAAGATTTTTAGGAAGCTGAAATGTCATCCAACTAAGTCTTCATTAATGTATGTAACTAGACAACCTGTGATTTGTTGGGTCATCCTTTCATAGATATTTCTTCACTTAAATGGAGAAATTGTGGGACTTTGAAATTATTTGCAAACCACCTGCTTGTTATTTCAACATAATGTGACATGATGCTGGTTCAGTTTCAGTGTTTGGTATAATGACAGTGACTTCACTGGCAATGTGTGCATCTCCTTTCATATTCAAATGCTGGCCAGGATAAATGACAATGGAAGCTTCTGGCATGTGTTCTTTTGCAAGTTGAAGGGATATGGTGTACAGGTTTTGTTATTGCAATAGTTTCTCCAATAACTCCACAATCTCACATCACTCAAATTCCATAATTCTCAATTCTATGTTATCTTCATTAGTTGGGATCTGGCATTAAATGTTCAATGTAATTATGGATTTTTCTTTGAATAATCACTGAAGGATTCCATCTGTTCTTCATTGGAGGAACTTCTTTGACACCATAGGTTATCATTGGAATAGTTACAATATATTGTCTGATGTCCTTCTTGAATCTATTTGCAGTAGAGTCATCATTACTGCATAAATTTCGTAGTTCATTAAGTAAAGTTTGCAAATTCCCTATCCTGACATTTCCCTTCATATAGTAGAAATTAGCAGTTTCTCCAGGGAATAGGAATGCATGATGGTGAAGCCATACTTTGACCATGGCAGCAACATTAGCATAAATATTACATTGTGCAAGTTGTGCATTTTGCTTCATTGTTTCTCTGTTGAGATCATGTTGTTGAAGGTGTGTATTGTTATATTGAGGAAATCTTGCAGTAATTAGTGTTTGCTACATGTTCTTGAGTTGATCTTTACTTTTTCTGATTTCCTCATTCTATACCTTTTCTTGTGATTCTGGAGATGAATAGCCTTTCAACCTCTGTTTCTTCATCTCCCCTTCTCTTTGCCACATCCTGATGATGTTTTGTGTCACCTCTTCACCATGATATCCCCCTCTCTTTCCACTTAATTATGCTGACAATAACAATTTAATTTTTTAACCAGACTAATGTACATTGCTGTGTTCACCTCAGAACAGTTTAGAATCCCTGCTGGCTTCTCCATTGAGTTGTAGAAAGCTACCAGAGATAATTTTTTAAAAAGACAGTTTAGGCCTTAGTTGAGGTCTAATCTACCTGTTCTCTGGTTGTTGAAGGAGGGGCTGGTTGTCACTTAGTTTCAGGTTAAGAAGGAGTTTAAAAATGACACAGGATAGGAAATAACAAACGTATAGTGGCTAATGTATTTGACTGACACCAGAAAGTTGTAGATTCTATTCCATATGCAGCCAGAGCAGATCACTTGGTGACTTTCAGCTGAAACTACCTCATATATTATTTTGAAGAAACTTAGCAGGATGAAGCACAGAGGTGGGTTCCTACCAGTTCGCACCTATTCGGTAGAACCGGTTTATCAAATCTACCGAACCGGTTAGAAGAGGTTCCACCAGTGGACCCGGAAAGCAGGCCATGCCTACAGAAGAGGTTCCAAAATTTTTTGAAACCCACCACTGATGAAGCATTATACTGTATATATGCACATTGAGTACCTGAACAAAGATTGGAGGTACCGTATGTTTGCATACCAGACAAAGAGAACACAAAGCAATAAAAAGTATTTCTTCATGTCTTAAAGTCACTGCTTCTCACACAATGAGTCAATTCCTTGTTACTGGATGGGAAATGGATCAAGAGATCCAAAACTTTCACAGAATGTTGAAAATGAAGATCATATTAATTTTCAGTCACAACAGTAGCAACCCAACAGCATAGCAGCAGCCAATAGCATTAAAGCAACCACATTTTCCCCAAATTCCATTCCCTCGGGACTCATGGATCCCAGAGATTGGACATAATCTGTAACTTCACCAATCTGAGGTACCTTTTTTCAAAAACTATTGCCCTATAGTGCAGCATTTCATGCAGTTAAATACAATGATGTTTTTTGTAGTATATAGACAAAGAATGCTGATGTTTCTATGTCTTTTTATTCTCAGTTATTCTACTATCAATCTACTATCAAATGTTAATTTTTCAGCTAATGCTGTTTGTCAGATCCTTCCAATTCAATGCTCAACTATATAACCTGAGGATGTTTTCCAGTTCTGTGGTGATTCTGTTTTTGCTGCCATCAGCATGAGAGAGTGTTTTTTTAAAAAAAATCATAATGGTTGCTTTTTGACTGTCTGGACATACTGAAAACAAAGCTAATTGTAGATGTAAATTGATTAGTTGTTGTATCTGATGTCAAACGAAAAACATATGGCCAGGTTTTTTTTCCCTGCAGAGGGTATTTCCACCACATATGAATTAAATATGCTTTTGTTAATAGTGCTTCCAGTAATGACAAAAGGCCACCTTATATGAGATTGATCTTCACTCGTACAAGGTGCTTTGTGTAAATGCTTTTAGAGACAGATTTGAATATCTTTTTGGAGTATATTCAATGGATTGCACAACCAAGAAAAATCCCGTATTAGGAATACGTGACTATATAGATTGTTTCAATGTTTAAAGCAGTTCTTGTTTGAACCCTGTATAATTCACAGGTTATGTAGCAGTAGCAATAGCAGACTTATATACTGCTTCATAGTGCTTTACCAGCCCTCTCTAAGCAGTTTACAGAGTCAGCCTATTGCCCCCACAATCTGGCTCCTCATTTTACTGACCTCAGAAGGATGGAAGGCTGAGTCAACCTTGAGTCGGTCAGGATCTAACTGCTGGCAGTCATCAGAGTTAGTCTGCAATATTTGCATTCTAACCACTGTGCCACCATGGTACATGTAATATACATTATTACATATATTAGATATATGACATACGTTCCATTATGTAACATAATGTAAACTATTTGAACTTTATTTTTTTTTAATATTTATCTGTCTATCCTTTAACACTGATTTGCCTTCTTCATACAGAAATTCAATCTACATAAGTCTTTATATTTCCATCCTATGATTATAGAATATAATAGCAGAGTTGGAAGGGACCTTGCAGGTCTTCTAGTCCAATCCTCTGTCTAGGCAGGAAACCCTATACCATTTCAAACAAATGGCTATCCAGCATCTTTTTAAAGACTTCCAGTGTTGGGGCATTCACAATTTCTGGAGTCAAGGTGTTCCACTGATTAATTGTTCTAACTGTAAGGAAATTTCTCCTCAGTTGCTTCTCTCCTTGATTAGTTTCCACCCATTGCTTCTTGTTCTACACTTGGGTGCCTTGGAGAATAGTTTGACTCCCTCTTCTTTGTGGCAACCCTTGAGATATTGGAACACTGCTATCATGTCTCCCCTAGTCCTTCTTTTCATTAAACTAGACATAGCCAGTTCCTGCAACCGTTCTTCATATGTTTTAGTCTTTAGTCCCCTAATCATCTTTGTTGTTCTTCTCTGCACTCTTTCTAGAGTTTCCATATCTTTTCTACATCGTGGCGATCAAAACTGAATGCAGCATTCCAAGTGTGGCCTTACCAAGGCATTATAAAGTGGTATTAACACTTCACATGATCTTGATTCTATCCCTGTTTATGTAGCCTAGAACTGTGTTGGCTCTTTTGGCAGCTGCTGCACACTGCTGGTTCATATTTAAATGGTTATCCACTAGGACTCCAAGATCCCTCTCACAGTTACTACTATTGAGCAAGGTACTACCTATACTGTACCTGTGCATTTCATTTTTCTTGCCTAAATGTAGAACCTTACTCTTTTCACCATTGAATTTCATTTTATTAAATAGTGCCCAATGTTCAAGTTTGTCATGATCCTTCTGTATCCTAAGCGTTGACTATTCCTGCCAGCTTGGTGTCATCTGCAAATTCAATGAGTTCCCCATTTATTCCCTTATCCAAATCATTGGTGAAGATGTTGAAGACTACTGGGCCTAAAATTAAATTCCATCCTATAATTCACTACATAGGAATCTAGAAAGAGGATCAAAGGCAACATGTTGTCTTCAAGAAGTCTTAATGTATGCTTCCAAAGAGGGTTTTGATTGTTTGTTTTGGCTCCAAGGTGAGCATGATAATTGAAAGAAAAGAAGAAATAATAAGCTTGAAACTGAGAACAGGAATTATTGATAGAAAAGAATATTTGTAGCTCGGGGTTGAACTGTAGAGGTGAACTTTGAGCTTGGTGGTTTTCTTGGAAAAAAATATACTAATTTGGTATTGAAATATCGGCAAGAAAAACACCAAACGTCTGGAATTGTCTCTTCAGTTTTCATGATCATTGATGGAATATACAGTATCTTAATATATTGAATTTAAGGAATCTGAAATATTTTACTTTTCTTTGATATACCTGAATCAAGTGTCTTTTGTTTCATTGTCTTGCTTTCTCCACATGCTAGCCTAGGGCCATATGTTGCCAACCTACATATTAGACTTATTCTGACTGATGGAAATTCCTATTTTTATAAATTATAATGCAATTTTGGAAAGATTTATAGCTCCTACATCAGTAGGACAGGGGTGGGTTTCTCGCCCCGTTCCAACCGGTTCGATTGGAACGGGGCTGGCGGCGTCCTCGTGCACGCGCGCAGTGCACGCATGCATACTAGCGTCTGTGCGATGCTCCAGCTGCTCCTGGAGGATCGCGCAGGCGCTGAATGTGTCCTGCGCATGCGTGGAAGCGCAGAACTCGTCAAAACCAGGTAAGGAGCGCGGGCGGGCGGGTGGGCCCTTCGCCGTTCCCGGAAGTTACTTACTTCCGGGTTCGCCGACCAACCGGTTCGCGGGGACCGCCGCGAACCGGTTGAAACCCACCCCTGCAGTAGGAAGATATGACTTTTCACCAGCTTTGATGATTCAGTGAACTAGGATGAAGCCTGTCCTAGTTAATGGGGTAATGCTTTTAGTAGGTTTAAATGGTGCACAATGATCAGTGGTTGTTAATGAAACAGGACACATAAAACATCTTGTAGGAAATAAAAAGTAGCCTAAAGAAATTATGAAGCAGATGTCAACACACCATTCATTGGGTTTCCCTCTTATCCCTATGTGACTGCAAATGCAAAGCTTGTAAAACAACTCACAACAGGAACATAGAAACTATTGTTCCATCTATGTTTGGCAATATGACCCTCCAGACATTGCTGGACTATAACTTCCACCCATCCCTCACCATTACTCAGGCTGATTATGAGTGATGAAATTTGTAATTCAGCATCTGAAAGGTGACACCTTATCCTTCATTAATCTACACCGATTGGCTGTGATTCTCCAGGATTTTAGACTGAGGGTTTCTCAGCCTAATTTGAAGGTGCCTGAAACTGAGCATAAGCCTGCTCAATGCAAGCACGTGCTTTATCTTGAACTACCAGACAGTATACAACAGCAAAACAACTCCTTAATATAGATTGGTGTTGGTATAGAACAACTCCTTAAACAGATTGGTGTTTCTTATCTCCTAAATATCTCATATTTTGAAATATAAATATATCTATAAAGAAAATCTCCAACGACAAGATTAAAGATGATGCATATGGCTTGTTGCAGGTTTAGAGTAGAAAATGTTCTGGGGCCAACACAAAAAGCAAATAATACATGAAATAAAAACAATAATACGTGGAAGAAAAAAAGAGAACTGCATGTGACTTTTAGCCCAGTGTTTTTCAACCACTGTGCCGTGGCACACTAGTGTGCCGTGACATAGTGTAAGGTGTGCCGTGGGAGAATTACTTTATATATAGTCAATATAGGCACAGAGTTACATTTTTTTAACATTTTCTAATGGTGGTGTGCCTCGTGATTTTTTTCATGAAAAAAGTGTGCCTTTGCACAAAAAAGGTTGAAAAACACTGTTTTAGCCAACGTGGGGTAGTGGGTTGGGGGATGGGGAGATCCTTTAAGCAGGTTTCAGAGTTGCTTTTTCTGTGATTCTTTTAGTAGTTAAAATTTTGTGATAAATTCACTGAGTAGTGAAACATTAATTTGTGTGAGCAGAGATTGCAATTAAGTTTTATGCATTTTCATGTAGCACAATATGCTTTACAGCAAATCCTACTGTGAACTAAATTCAGGCCCAGTAGGAACAATTCTCTTGTCTTCAGTGAAACTATACTGATTGACCAAGTGGGAATTAATTCCTTTTTTGTTCTCTATGCCTTTGAGTCAGTCTTGATGCCTGACGATTGCCTTGGCAAGTCCCTGTAATTTCTTGGCAAGATTTTGAAAGGGGCTTCCCATTGCCCGCTTCCTGAGAGAATGGCTGGTCCAAAGTCACCCACTGAAGGTAGGATTGGAACTCCCAGTTTCCTGGTTTCTGCTGCCTTAACTACTATACCTAACTTCAGTTGTGCTAGAACATGTGGGGCAGTGGCCCAATGAGGCTCACAGAAATGAGGTATCCTATTATCAGATGGAATACCAGTGAAATTCTCTATGTCAGTTACGGTGGTAGGTACCGCATTTTTCGGAATATAAGACACATCTTTTTCCCTCAAAAAAGAGGTTGAAAATCTGGGTGCATCTTATACACTGAATACAGCACTTTTTGCCTCCCCAAACCCCGCCCCCTTCATCAAAATGTTCAATGTTCAATGTTTATTACACTTGTATGCCGCCCTATTCCCGAGGGACTCAGGGCGGCTAACAAACAAGGTGGGGAGGGGGAAATACAAAAAACAAACAAAGACAAAAACAAATACAAAAAAACAGCTTAAAAACAACGCAACAGTCGCAACAATTCAAGTGGGGCTGGGAACTCATCAGCCCCAAGCCTGCCGGAACAGCCAGGTCTTGATAGCTTTGCGGAAAGCCTGAAGGGTGGTGAGGGTCCGAATCTCCACGGGGAGATCGTTCCAGAAAATGGCCGAGAATAGCCTCATGGAGGCTTTCAGAGAGCTCCTCGTGATTGAGGAGGGCAGAAATGAGCAAAAAACGAGCCATTTTTGTTCAATCCCCCCCCCCCAGCCTCCAGGAGCACTCTATAAGCCTCCATAAGGCTATCCATGCCCTTTTTTTGATGAAAATGGGCCCATTTGGGGGGGGGGTCAATTTTTTGCTTGTTTTTGACCACCCACTCACCCAGGAACACTCTACAAGCCTTCTAAGGCTATTCATCCCCTTTTTTTGAAAATAAAATGGGCCGATTTTCCCCAAAAGCGGGCCGTTTTGGGGAGGTTTTCCGAGTGCAAAAACTTTTTAAAAATATTTGCCTCTTCAAAACCTTGGGGCATCTTATACTCCAGTGCATCTTATACTCCAAAAAATACGGTATTGTAATAGGCCTGTTCAATGCTTTGCAGAGGAAAGTTTTCTGCAGCAGTTGTATGAACCTGGAAAATGGCATGGTTACTGTAATAAAGCAAATTGCCTGGTCCCAAGAATCTCTTCCAAATCACATCCAAAGTATTACATGGTCCTGATTGGTAATTATATTAATGGATAGTTATTTTAATTTATGGATGATATGTATTGATAGATATTATTAAGTATGGTTACTTATCTAGTTTTCCTTACTATGATTAACAATCCTTTTATTCTTCTTCAGCTTTTAATCCAAAGACATTAACTGACCCCGAATAGGGTAGAAAATGTATTAATTGGGACTGGCTATTACGATTATGTAACATCAGCATTTTGCCATCTTGCACTAAGCTCAGTTTTAAGTTTTCATATTAACCTTTGAAGTGCTAAATGATTTGGAACCAGGCTGCATTTGGCATTTCCTCTTTTCATACTCTATAGAAGGAACATCTCAGGGAGATTTAGGTTTAAATGGTAAAGTTAATCATTTTTCAACTGTTTGTATATATGAATTAGAGGTAGACAGATGGACAGAGAGAGATCCCTTGACTGTTGATATTGCAGAAGACTACTGAGAATGCCATTGAATAACCCCCAAAGAATCCGAGGTGGCACAGTGGTTAAATGCAGCACTGCAGGCTACTTCAGCTGACTGCAGTTCTGCAGTTCTGCAGTTCGGCTGTTCAAATCTCACTGGCTCAAGATTGACTCAGCCTTCCATCCTTCCGAGGTGGGTAAAATGAGAACCCGGATTGTTGGGGGCAATATGCTGACTCTGTAAACCGCTTAGAGAGGGCTGAAAGCCCTATGAAGTGGTATATAAGTCTAACTGCTATTGCTATTGCTAACCCACCCAAATGACCCATGGAAGAAATATAATTCTTACTTGAGACTCAAATGATCATACTTTGAACACATTGTGTGAAAAATATAGCTTTATGAAGAACTCTATAATGTTGGAAAAGATGGAAGAAAAGGATTGTGAATAACCATCAGCAAGGTGGGTGAATTACATCAACATCATTGCAACAGTACACCATTGGAAGACTTGAAAGACCAGATTGGGAACAAATCATCTTGAAGAAAATAATAAGTAATATTAATTAAGAAAATCAGTAGGCTGTTTGGCTGACAATGATTCTGGGTGGATTACAACAGTAAAATAAATTACAATAAAACATAAAAGGTAAAGATAAAAGAAAGCAAATGCATTGAAGTGAGAGGTCTCCTTTGCATAAGACCCAGGAGGAGAGCAGGGTCTTCCCAGTTGCTGAGGAAATGGCCAAAGAGTCAGGTCTTCATAGTTCTGAACAATAGCAAAGTGGGAACCGTATTGTTCCCAAGGCCAACCTCGTTCCAAAGGGTGCTGCTGCAGAGAAAATCTATCTAAATTGTCACCAAGAGTTGGTACCAACTTGATGTTATATTAATATGCCCTACTTGGCAACATATTTGACAAGAGGTGACAGTTTAAGTCCAAATGCTTTGAAGCATGAAGACATCTGGATTAATTTCAGCACAGTTTTAGATTCAGGTTAAGCATTAAAATAGCCATGCATTCTCTGATGGATATACTTTATCAGGAGCAGTGACGTGCAGTCAGGGGAGGCAGGGGAGGCACAGCCTCACCACTCCCATCATGAAAAGAAAAAAAAATGTAAAAGGAAAAAGGCAAGAGCTGAGGTCAGGCTGAGATAGTTGCTGCCTCACCGTGGATGACTCTGCTTAACTGTTTAAAAAAGTCTCTAAAAAAATGCCCTCTACTATGAGGCAGGAGAACTGTGTGCCTCATCTAGGTTGACTTTATGGTCACTCGAGCAGAGTTAAGGGTTAAAAGCCTAAAAATTCCTGATGTAGGTGAGGCACACAATTCTCCTGATCATAGTAGAGCTCGTTTGGGCAGGGCTTCTTCAGAGGACGAGGCAAGAGCAGAGTTGAAATCCTCTCTGAAACAACTGGAAAAGGTTTGTGTGGGTCGGAGGGAGGGGGGAAATTTAAACTTAATCCTTCTGGTGCAGGGCTTTGGGCAAAGGCTGGAGAAAAGGACCCTGGCTCACTTGTGCTCTCCCTCCCCAAGTGTAGTTTTATTACAGGCAGAGCCATGTTGCCTTTTCAAACCTGTAATCAGTGAAGCTGGGCTGGATCCTTCCAGGGCTGGGGGAAAGTATGTGTGCTCCAGTATGGCTCTTTGACTCGCTTCCTGCCTCATCCTGTGGTCTCCTCACTCGTGCTCTCCCTCCAATCCAACTGTGTGTGTGTGTGTTTGAAAGAGGGGGAGGGAGGGAGAGAGGGAGGAAGGAGGGGAAGGGAGAAGAAAAAGAAAAAGAAAGAAGGAAACTTCTGTTGCAAAGGAGTAAAACAAATGCTGTTGCTTTAAATCGGAACTGAGCATGCCTGGCTGTGGAATTCTGGGAGTTGAAGTCCACAAGTCTAAAAAAGATTTTTAAACCCACCACTGTGTCAGTGCCCCACCAGCCATAAACTTCACCGCACGTCACTTATCAGGAGCGAGACTTGATGACGCATAGGAAATATAAATATGTTATATTACAAAGGTTGATGGACCAGTAAAACATTCAATGATCTACATTTTTGTTTAGTTCTTAATAAAAACTGTTAAACAGTTAAAGAAACACTGTGGTACTTCAAATTTTGGAAATGAAAACAATTGCTTGATTTGCTTTTTAAAAAAAATTGATACACAAACATAGAACTAATAATTAAAATTGCAGTGAACATTTAACTATGTCTGAACCTTAGTCAGTAGCAATTTCAGCAAATTTGGAGTGAAACAGCAGCTTGACCATTAAAGATATTTTCTTCTAAGAAGTAATTGAAACTAAAATACAATTTCAGTCATCCCCTTTCCCGTCTTCCTCCTCCTTAAAAAAAAAGTGCAAATCTCAATTACACCCCCGGGAAAAAGTTCTAGTGTTCACACTTCATCAAAAGGAGATCAAATACTTTAAACTGTTCTTTTCAAAAGTTAATCACTTCCAGATCATCATTAACCATATTTTATTTTTGACATGAAGAAAATCTAGTTCTGAAAATAACAACCACATTCGAAAACTGTTGGTAAAATTGCATTCTGCACTTTGATCTAGTCATCTGATAAAATTTAAAATTACACTGGTAATGAATATGAATATTGGTTCTTTCAGGCACACATATATCCATTTACGGAATTTGATAGGAGTTAAGCATAATTATTTGTATTCTAAGTTACAGAAACTTACTGCCATGCCACTTACTGGTTATGACAAAGAATGAGTCTAAATCAAGTTGATGTTGAAAGCCAATTCATATCAATTAAATGTCAATCCTACACTGATCTTAGGTGGGGAAAAGTAAAATGTATTTATGAATACTTACCGGATTGTACAGATAAATAATATCATTTGTGTTCAGCATACTTGAATATTCCAGGCTGTATGCTTTCTTTAACAGTGGCATAAAATCCTGTCTAGCACAGGGAGCATATCCTTTTCCCAAGAGCATCCACAGGATAGGATAGGGGTTAAAAAGGTCACCATCTTGATTTTTTTTTTAGCCTGCCAGTGCAGCTCCTGACTTTTCCTGATTAGAAGAATGGCCAATTTATAATACTTTCTTGGGGTCAGCTTCAGTTGATAACCCTGCACGCATCCTATTAGGCTCTTCCTGAATACCTATAGTTTCTCACCTAAATGAGGTCAGACTCAGAGAGGAGACAATACCAACTGGAACTTTATAAAGGAGAAGGATATGGGGCACCTAAAAAAAGAGCATGCAGAAGAGAAAGAACAAGCAGACTTCTTAAAAGGATCCATCCTCACACCACTAATATCTATGATACAGAACAGGGCCACGTTATTTGAAAACATAACAATGAGAATTTGCCAAACCACCACAGGAAGAATATTTATTTGAGAAAAAAAAGAATGTACACTCCAAATGAAGTCTTGAAAGAAGCACTAACAGTATAACACATTCTTTCTGAAAATTAAAGAGTGAGGGGGGGGGATCACTGATATTTCTTATCCAAGAAATCAGCTTGGAGAGTTTGCAAATTAAACAATACATTAATAAACACATCCCAACTGTTCTGATTTCTCCCTCCTTACTTTCACATTCCACTCAATCAAAGCATTCAGCCTACATAAACAGCTCTATTTATTTGGGATTAATCCCATGTCCTCAACTTTCATCTTCTGCTATACCTTCACCAACAAAACATGAAATTTCAGACCTGTCATATGTAATACTCATAGTAGTCTGATATTAATTTTAGCAACTCAGACCTATTCCCTCTGGTTTCTTTACTGTTGAGCTTTTGTACCTCGTATGCCTTCCCAAAATATATTTGTATAATTGTCACCATGAGAGTGTGATCAAACTTTCAGCAGATTAAGAGGTGTGATTCTCCCTTGCTATCAACTCATATCACAATTTTGGCAATAGTTCCTTTGCCCAGCATTCCATACATAGACACCAATTTAGTTATTACAATATTGGCAAACATTAGGAATAGAGAGCAGAGCCTTCACCATGTCTGGCAGAACAAACCTTACATCTGAATATCTCGTTTGTGCTGGATTCTATTTTTAGGTGACTTCTCTCAGCTCTGCTTAGATGCTGTGTCTTTGCAAGATCTTTCTGAACTGCTATTTCAAACAAAGTAACTGCACAGTCTGAATAATCAGTAAGGTGACTTTCACTAGGTCAGCCACATCTAGAGACAGCTGTGTAATGCAGTAGGATGCCTTGATATTGTGCCAGAATGCTTCTGTATCTATTTAATGCATGTGTCCGATATTACTCCTGAATTGTAAAATCTTCAATATCATCATATTTCTGCATATTAGATTGGCATGAAGATCCATGTGAAAACTCGGACAATTTTTCTCCTTCCACAAATACTAGTCAGGCTATTTTAATTTTAAGCATGTGGATTCGGAAGGGAAATCTGCTTCTAGGTTTACCCTTGACTGTCCCTGGTGACAAATAATATAAGCTCCCAAATGTGTTTTGACCTTCTTAGGCTAAAGGCCAAATCTTCAAAGCAGTGCTGCTAAAAATGTTCCAGAGGAGATAGTTTACTAGAGTGCCACAACTCATAGCTCAGTCCTGCATGAACACCTTTGACAGCAGATGATGGCTAAACAAAAACAGAGTAAGAATATGATCTCTGTAAGAGATCTCTCCAGCCTTGCTTTTTAAGAAAGGAAGCGTTTTGAAACAACTTCCCCTTTACAGCAAGATTGGTTTAATCATAGTCAGTTCACAAATTCTAGCTTTGATTCAGAAAATCAGCCGTGATGTTATCTTATAGAATTTAGACTAATTCTATCCATCTCAGACTAACCGGTCAACCTGCTACACATTGGCCATTGTCTTTCTATTACACTATGATTATGTTCTGAAAACTGCAATAATAAAAAAACAAAATCAGTGATCACTGTCAAATGAACTAACCCAGATATCTAAGAAATTGACAATGAAGGAAGATTACATGAAAATGGGCCATAGCAAAAATAATAATAATAATAATACATAGATTACTAGATCACACACACACACACACACACACACACACACACACACACACACAAGACCGAGGTGGCACAGTGGTTAAATGCAGCACTGCAGGCTACTTCAGCTGACTGTAGTTCTGCAGTTCGGCTGTTCAAATCTCACCAGCTCAGGGTTCACTCAGCCTTCCATCCTTCCAAGGCGGGTAAAATGAGGACCCGGATTGTTGTTGGGGGCAATATGCTGACTCTGTAAACTGCTTAGAGAGGGCTAAAAGCCCTATGAAGTGGTATATAAGTCTAACTGCTATTGCTATTGCTATAGACTCATATTGTAGTTCTAATATATTGCTGGCATTCAAGGAGGTGTTTTTGTAAAAGAGAGAAATAAGAAAATTAGTGTACATATTCACATTTAATTAATAAGTATATAAGTATATAAAGTGAATTAAAAAATTAGACCAAAGACCAAATTTAGGTAAATATGCTAATTAAATATATTTTAACAAATTGCATGATTCCTGAAACAGCAAAACTGGTATGTATTATAGTATGATTAAACTTATGAAAATAATAAGATTTATAAGGCATTATTAACTGTATTCAAAATCTAAGGAAGATTCAAGTGCCTGAGAAAGGTCTGTGTCAATGAGTCAATATAATATAAGAAGGGGAATATAATATCAACATTTTGATGCTTAGATATTTTTGTTTCAGAAGCACAAAGGCCTGGTCAAAAATGTTGCAGGAACATTTTGGTTTAATTATAATTCCATTGCTCTAATTCTAATTAATTTCTAATTTCTGATGTTTAGTGGATCCAGTGATTAATTCTTCAATTATTTTTAAAGACTCTCTGATCCTCCAAAACTAGAGATGATCAATCAATACTCTGGAAATGTATGTGAGTCCTAACATTTCTAGATTACTACTGGGCAGGAACCACTGGGTTTAAAGATATATCTGGAAAGAATGCACTAGTTCTGAAAAGACCAACATCTGGAATCAGAAATAATAGAATATAGAATAGAATAGAGAGTAGTCGATAAACATTGGTTTATAAGACAAAATAGGAAGCAGAAGCAATGTGAGAACAAAACTCTCTAACTATAAAAATAATTGAAACAAAAAGATCCCTGAGCATCAGTTATTCTTTACAAAACAGCACAAAATAACAGGTTTGAGGTTGTTACAACTAACAGGTACCACAAGTATTAAAAGACGCCAATAGTGGAATAACAAATATAAGAACCAACTCATTGCAAGAAACCCAACCGACTAGCCTGATTGCACATATAACTAAATACCTAAGATCAACAACAGCAAGATCAACAAAGAAGAACAAAAGCCAAACAGTACACTAATAAAATGGAAGATCAGGCCGCTCATTACTAAACACTGCTAACTTTAGTAGAATATTCAAAAGAGGTGAATTTCAAGAATTGTTAACCTCTGGTAAAACCTAATTGATAATGAAGGGTGCATCATCAGGCAACTATAGTCCAATTACCTGCTTAGCAACAACTTTTAAATTATTAACTGGGTTCTTTCCACCTGAAGAGAAAGGAAATTGAAAAATGAACATCTGTTCATGTTCTATCACTGTTCTCTCAAAAACCATGTACTTCATGTAATGTGCAGACATTTAAGGACATGTCCAACTCCCTTTTCAAGCAGAAGACTACACCATTCTGGACAAAAGTCTTCTTGAAAACTTCCAGTGATGAAGCATCCACACCTTCTATAGGTAAGCCTTTCCCCTGATTAATTGTTCTCACTGTTAGGAAAATTGCTCTTAGTTCTAGGTTGGATCACTCCTTAATGATCTTCAACCTGTTACTTCTTGTCCATTAGCTTTTTTGGTAGCTGCAGCACACTGCAGATACTGAGGATTCATGGTGGTCTACTAAGATGCCTATTGTTGAGCCAGATACCACTTATTCTATACCTGTGCATTTGTATCTCTTGCCTCTGTGTAGGAACTTACCTTTTTTCACTACTGAATTGTATTTTATTGGATAGGGCCCAGGGATGATGGGTTCACGGCTAAAGAATTACAAGATTTGAACCAAAAACTTCCGTACACGGAAATGTGGAATTAGGGCACCAGATTTATTTGTGCCTTCAGATCTGCTTTCTAATACTCCAAAGTTCTCTAACATGGTGCTTCTTTTAAAAGAATTGGAATTAAAATGGAGGGGACATTATTTATTTTAAAAAACCATGGCAAACAAAAAAGCTTCTGATAAGCTAATTATTTGGTATGGCCTCAGTAGTGGCTATAATATAATAGCAGCAAAAGTATTCTTTGCTTATAAAATACATAGAATTTAACAATAGTTATAATATACAATAAAATATAGCAATCTCTATTTGACCACATCTGCATCCGTTTAAACTACATTTGAGATATAGTCAAATGATCAATGGAGAAAATTTGATAGATGTCTAAAGGACTCATCACTTGTATATGAATGGGATACTTAAGAACGTTGAAAGAACATTGAAAAAGCCAAGCAGTTTGAATTATACCCAGATAAAATCCCAAAGGTGTTTTTCAAAAGGCAACTGGATGTCCCTTTTTTTCCCTCTTGGAAATATTTCTTTTTTCATCCAATAACCTTCTTTAGTTCTGACTCAAACTGATTTTTATTTACCCAAATCAAGGTTTTCAGTCACATTTATGTTTGTTTTAATGAAAATACTATTAGTCAATGAGTCACTCTAAAATGAAACTCAAACAAGAATAGGTAAAAGATGCCAGTGAACTCTATGGTGAACTATTCATAATAATACACTAAAATGAATGCATGTAATCAAAGAATCAAAATTATATAAAATAACATGAGAGAACCTTATCATGAGAGCTTGAAAAACAATTGATTTTTAATATTTTTTCTAAAAATGTTTTAAAATATGTATTTTTTAAAAATGCCAGGACCTATGAAAAATTATACTAATCAACTTTCTTCAGCACTGGCCCCCATCAAAGGTAATCAGGTGTCTTGAGTTCAGCCAGCATTGTTTCCTCTCAAATATATATTGCAGTGAATTTGGAATTTCTAACAATAGTTCTTACAGTACATACTTGGACACTTACTTCTCTTGAGGCACTCTTACAAAGTCAAAATTAATCAAAAGAAAGGAAAGGAAATATCAATGTTGACTTTCAGAACTCAAGCTTAACATATAAGCTGCTAAAATAACATTGCTGTTGGGGGACAAACCTACAAGTACACGGAAATGTGGAATTAGGGCAGTTGCAGTAACCTTAACGCAACCCTGCAGAGCCTACCAATGCCTACATCTGGTATGTAAACTAACCTGCTGCTCTGAGCGCCTTTGACTGAGGACCAGATGTCTTGCAACTGGTAGGCAGAGGAAAGCTAAGAGCAGGGTGTATTGAAGATTGTCTACATTCAATATGCCTTTGCATGTGATTGGATTATATTAACACCTTCATGCTAGTATAACATTTCCGGCTTCTGAACCACTACCTCCCCTTAGGCCTATATTTGGGGTCCAGGATGATTATTTCAAATCTAATGAGGGGATATCCTTTATTCAAATAATTATATACGTACTTCCAAATGGTCTATCCTTGAAGGAGAAGTAAAATAACTTTGAAGCCAAACTCTACTTTTGTTTCATTTTTTTAAGATTTAGGAAGTCCATAGAACATTACCTTTTAAATCCTCAGAATTCTTTGAATGTTAAGGAAATTGTCTATTCAGTCCTGCCAGTTATGGAAAGGGACTCTACAGTTTCCCATTATGGTTGAGCCTGCAACATTTCCCAGCTTTGTTCTTTTCACCCTTTCAACTATCCTCTAGATAATTCAATGCAGATTAACACAAGCAGTTTTCCTGTAAGTGGTAACACAAACCAAGATGTGTCTTTTACCTCATAAAAAATTAATTCACATCATTTAATATTAAAGAGGTTTTATTCTTACTGGCCCTGCACATACATACACACATTTCTCTCAAAAATACCAACCATTTCTGAGTAACTTTTAAAAATATACTTTACAGGGCCTCTTACGGAATAATCTTACAATTCTGTATAGAATTTCCATGTTAAATTTCTAAAGAGACCAAAGATGTTCACAGATATGAATATATAAATTTATTGCAGAAAATATAGGGCAGAGAAGTAGACTCTTAAAATCAAAATTCCTATATCATATACGTCTTGTGTGCCTAATATAAATATATTTTGTATGAAATGAATCTTTAAAAGAGTCCCCTTGGGGAATAGGGAGGCATACAAGTTTAATAAAATCAAATCAAATCAAATTAAAAGAAATAGGTAAAGAGATGAATATTTTTGATTTGCTAAAGAATATAATATATTTAAAATGAAAGGAAACAATCTATAGGTAAAATAGGTAATTCTTGTATAGTGATATTATGACAGAATTTAAACTATAGTTTAAGTATATAGACCAGAATGAAATAATTTATTTAACTATTAAAACCAACAATTTATGTGTGATTGTTTTGGATCTTTTCATCAGGCACAATGTATGTGAAGAACATATTCTTATCCAGCTGGGTCATTTTGAACCAGTCATTCACTCTTAGCCCAACCTACCTCACAGGGTTGTTGTTGTGGGGAAAACAGGAAGAGGAAGTATTATGTATATTTGCCATCTTTAGTTGTATGGATATAAAAAGGCAGAATAAAAATATAAAAACAGAAAGATAAAGGATATTTGCTTTCTTACAATGAGAACTTTTTCCAAGACAGTGTGGCTTCAGTATGAATCCTTTGGTTCTTATTAATTTATTCAAATGAAGTATCAAATTAATTCAGAATCTGGGATAATCCTACCACTATCCTGCATTGCCAATATCTTGCAATTCATACTTATAAGAGCACTTAATCACTGCATCCACAGAGGCAGAAAAGTGGAACAACTATTAAATGTACATGATGATGTAATGACAATGCTGTAACTTACTTCTAAGAATGCTATTTTCATAATAATATCAGCACATATATAACAAGAGAAATAGCACTTAGTCATATACACTGCTTCATAGTACTTTATAGCCCTCTCTAAGAGGTTTACAGAGTCAGCATACTGCCCCCAACAATCTGGGTTCTCATTTTACCACCTTTTGAAGGAGGCAAGGTTGAGTCAACCTTTAGCTGCTGAGAATCCAACTGCTGGAAGTCAGCAGAATTAGCCTGTAATACTGTATTTTAACCACTGTGCCATCTTGGCTAATATGTCCTTATTTGAGCATAATTGTGGCTTGTTTTGGATACTGCTACTACTACTTCAATATGCATTTGATACCTAATTTTGTCAATTAACAGAGATGATAAATGATCAGCTCTCAGAATGTCATAGCTGCCATCATACACTTGAGCTTCGCATTCGCTAGCTCAGGCAGAAGGAAGACTACCAACTTATCATACCTTCCAAAGACATCATCTCAAGGTCAAAAACTGGGAACGGAATGCAACAGCTCACCAACCAGTCCACCATTGAAGAGAGTGTTCCCAAAACAATTTATTCAAATATAATTGGACAATAAAGGGAAGAGAGGAACTGGATGGGGAAAGTTAACTAGGACATTTTGGCATATAAATCACTTCTGATTTTGCTATACTGTAATCCACTTGGCTTTTAATAAGCTGTATACCTTTCACTACAAATGGAGTTGAGGGTCTTTCTTGACTAAAGGATCAAGTTGGGGCAGGTCTGATTTGTAGTGAACAACAACACCTCATATTTGGTACTAACAGCTTCGACAGTGAGTTGGCAAAACTTTCTCCACATTCTCTATTCCTTTTCCAAACTCAGAAATCAAGTTAGTTTTGGGATCTGGCATGGATCAGACCATTCTGATTCACTTCAAGCATGTGACTCAATATATTACCATTAACTTGAGAATTGCTAATTGTGGTGGATTCTTTCAAATAGTAAGAGAATCCATTAAGCACTGGGGAATGAGATGGGAGGAAAAGAAGTATGAAAGGGCAATGCCTTTAATAAGAAGATCAGAGCAAAGAAGAATTCTTTTTAAAACACAGTAGCTTCCCATTAATTTTGTGGTTTCAAAACAGATGTGCTCCAAATCTGTAGATTTTATGATATGTAAAACATATAATTTTTTCAGTCCCTCTTCTGAGCTGCTCACATTATATTTTAATTCAGTTGATTACCAATAGTGCTTACTTATTTCTTTGAAACTATGCTGGAAGTTGTTACAAAATGTCTTTCCCAACATTATGAAAATTTTGGAGGGTGCACATGAAAAAAATTGCATTCAGGCTTCTATGAATCCATTATGTAGGGTTGCTGGGCCAGTGGAAAAATAATGTTACTATGGATACAGGGGTTAAATGAAATATAATTTAGCAACTAAAAAGGCCCTAGTAAAAAGAAACAAATCACCTTTCTATCACAGCCTGAGATATCAAACTCACAACTTTAAGCCAGAACTGGAAACCTTTTCTGCTGGAAGATTGTCAGGCTCATAATTTTAGTTGAAAAATTTGCTGCATGATTCTCTCTCTTTCAGTCTCAGTCTTATGTTCTGCTTCTTCTAAGAAATTTTGGATACAAGAAGATGTTTTCTCACAGATTTATTTATTTTGTTCAATTTCAGACACTTTAAAATGGTAGTAAATGTTACTATTTTTAGAAAAAAAATGAATGCAAGAAAGCACAGCAGTTGCAAATACACACAAATTTTTGGAATGTCGTAAAACTGCCTGCAAAATTTAGGTTTCAATTATGAAAGTTGAAGATTCATTTTTAATTTTGAGGAATGGCTTTGATAGTTGCAGAAGCAATAGATAAAAATCACTTTTAAAAAATCAGTTTCCCTATTTGCCATGTGCATGTGCTTTTGAAATTGGGTGATGTGGCTATACACAAAGCCAAAACGTATGCATATTATAGAAGTTTTGTTATATTAGTTTAATTAGATAGGAACAGTTTTATGTTATCACTCTAGAAAGGTCTGCTCAAAAATTAAGAGCATCTTCTTATAAAAGCAGAATGCAAAATGAAGTGTAGTGGAGAAATAGAGACATTTGAATATTAAATATATGTATGTATTATTTTATAATATTTATATGTTGCCCTCTACATTAATATTTATATGTTGCCCTCTATATTAATGGATCCAGGTATATACAAAGTAAGAAAACACACACACACACACACACACACACACACAATATATATATAGTATTTGTGCTGATAAACAAATAAAGGGAGACTAGTATAGATCTATTTCAAGCTATTTAGCACATCTAAATAGCACAAATACAGCACATCTAAATAGCACAAATACAGCACAAATACAACAAAATGTAACAAAAAGGCAACAGTAAAAATATTGGGTTTCTGCCTGGATGGTCTCTTGTGACGAGCCGAAGGACAGAGAATGGAAGTAGTGATCTTCCTCCCATATTTAGGCATACTGGGGTTTGTAAATATATATATATATATATATATACATACATACATACACACACACACACACACACACACACAGACACAGACACAGACACAGACACAGACACAGACAGACAGACAGACAGACAGACAGACAGACAGACAGACAGACATACATACATACATACATACATACATACATATGTTTGTTTTCGTAGATTTTCATGGGGGTAGGTATGCTGGTCTTATTGTATTCAGGTCTTTTCCCGTGTAAAATTGAGATTGTCTTGGCAACATTTCAGCGAGGTCTCACTCGCCATCTTCAGGCTAGGTTTTGGACTTAAAGTGTGATCAGAGCTACCGTCTTTCTATAAATCTTGGTGGGTGGGTGTGGAGTGCTGGCATTGTTTCAGTAAGTGGAATGATTGGTTGTGTGGTTGTATCGTGATTGGTAGATTGGTGCTGATTGGTGCTGGCTGCATGTCTATTGTTGTTTTGTATTGTAACGGCCTGGGTGGTGGGTGGGGCTCGTTTGTTGACTAGGCCTGGTTTCCAGATGTCTGGTAGGTGGGAGGTATCATCACGTTTATTCATGTTGTGTGGGTGTTTCTCTATTTTGATAGCTTCCATAATTATTCTCTTGTTGAAGTGTTCAATTTTGGAGATTAACCTGGTTCCTTCAAAATTAATTTCATGTCCTGTAGCTTTAAGGTGCTGGAAAAGGGAGGAAGTTTTTTCTTTTTTTCTTACTGCGTCCTTGTGTTCTGCGATGCGTGCATTTAATCTCCTGTTCGTTTGTCCTATGTATGTTGCAGGGCAGATTTTGCATGGTATTTTGTAGACTCCTTGGTTTTCTAGCTGGATTTTGTCTTTGGGGTTTCTTAAAATGTTGGCTATTTTTTGGTCAATGTTGAACGCTGTCTTGATATTGTGTTTGTGAAGAATTTTGCTGATTTTATCTGTGGTGTCTTCGATGTAAGGGAGGAGGGCGATGCCATTGTCCTGTTCTGTGTCTCGGTTTTTGGAGGGAGTTTCCCTTTGGATTAGGTTGGTAATTGTTTTTCTTTGGAATCCGTTGGAGATTAATACGTTTGTGGTACCTCCCGCCTACCAGACATCTGGAAACCAGCCCTAGTCAACAAACGAACCCCACCCACCACCCAGGCCATTACAATACGAACAACAATAGACACACAGCCAGCACCAATCAGCACCAATCTACCAATCATGATACAACCACACAACCAATCAGTCCACTTACTGAAACAACGCCAGCACTCCACACCCACCCACCAAGATTTATTGAAAGTCGGCAGCTCCGATCATACTTTAAGCCCAAAACCCAGCTTAAAGATGGCGAGTGAGACG
Source organism: Thamnophis elegans (assembly GCF_009769535.1). Lineage (NCBI taxonomy): Eukaryota > Metazoa > Chordata > Lepidosauria > Squamata > Natricidae > Thamnophis > Thamnophis elegans. Next base: position 122,086,296 of record NC_045541.1, read on the forward strand.
TCACTGAAACATTGCCAAGACAATATCAATCTTACATGGGAAAAGACCCGAATACAACAAGACCAGCATGTGTGTGTGTGTGTGTGTGTGTGTGTGTGTGTGTGTGGTGTGTGTGTGTTTTCTTAGTATGCAAGTATTACCATAATTGAAGAACAGATACTCCTTGCTTACCACTTGTCTTCTTTAGCAACTATTCAAAGTTACAACAGTGTTAAGCAGAAAATCAGCTTTATAACATCCTTTGAAAGAGCCGAGGTGGCGCAGTGGTTAAATGCAGCACTGCAGGCTACTGCTAGATCAGCAGTTCAGCGGTTCAAATCTCACCGGCTCAGGGTTGACTCAGCCTTCCATCCTTCCGAGGTGGGTAAAATGAGGACCCAGATTGTTGGGGGCAATATGCTGACTCTCTGTAAACCGCTTAGAGAGGGCTGAAAGCCCTATGAAGCGGTATATAAGTCTACTGCTATTGCTATTGCTATTGCTATTGCACCCATTTACAACCTCCTGTCATGTGATTTCCATATGGGCACTTTGCAAGTGGCCTACATTTACAACTATCGCAACATCCTGCAGTCATGTAACTCCCATTTGTGTGCTTCACAACTGTCTTCGGATAAGCAGAGTTAATCAAGTTAATGGAAATAAAATGGAAATCACTGCATATGTTACTTTTATTTAGGTACAGCATTTCTCAAAATGCAAAATTCTGATACCTGCCCATTTTTAATGTCATCATCAGGGTCTATCGTGTGAGAATTATTTGACAGCAATCTCCCTTATACATCATGTATCTTATGCCAGAGGTGTAGAATATTATGAAGAATTTACAACAGGCAGAAATGGTGAAGATATATTTAAAATAAAATTTGGGTAAAATTTATAAGGAAGAAACTGGGAAATAACATAGAAAGGAAAACATGTTACCCTGATCTTTGATAGGCAGATATTCAAAATTACTGTATTGTATTTTTAGCAGACGGAGTCTTCACAAGTGGAAGAAAACAAAGTACTAGAAAATGCACATATGGCTAAATATTTATAAGAGATTCCAGAATAAGCTATAATTCACTGTTAAAAAAAGCTAAAAATGCCATTATGAAGCTTTGTCAGGGAAAGTGCTAAAATGCATTCTAGATAAGAAGGAATAAAAGAAAATGAAGAAGTTGCCAAATATACAATAAAATTTCAGTGCTCATGTCATTCTTAATTTTAAAAAACACAAAGGAACCCCTCCTTCTTCATTGCTCCAAAAACAAAATTTTATGTATCACATACTACAAAGTACTTTTACAGTATGCACTGAAGAGCAGAGTGGTTTAAATGAGTTTAAGATACCCAGTGGAACATTTTCTAAGTCTAGTCGGTTGGTAATTATGAAGAAAGAGTTATAAATGTCAGGACCAAATGTTTCAAGATGGAGCTAAAGATAAATAGTTAAAGCTATATATAAATGAGCCTAAGTCAACAGCAGAGAAATTTGGAAGAACCCTCCAAAGCAATAGGCAATTTCAGAGTGAAATGGTAGCATTTTTAAAAAGTGGAATAAACACTGTTTTCAGTTCATGACCTTGCAAATGTTCTGAATACTCCACCTAAAGTCATTTCCAGCTGCTGAAAAAGCATTGGCTGGGCCATTTGTAGTCCGTAACATCTTTCCATAATAGCAGCTAGTAAAGTTTCAGAAGAAAGAATCTATTCTACAATTAATTACTTAACATTGAAATTAAAAGATCACTAAACTAGCCTTTCAGTTTTTAACAGTAGCTTCTTTTATCATTCAAAAAAATGTACCACTTTCCTTCCTCTATTTCAATTTTATTTCAAGAATTAAGAAATTTGAAAACTGAAAAAAAAGAAGGAAATGTTTGCCTTCCTTTTCCAGACTCTGGATAAAGAGAAAAACATAGACAAAAACAGTGTTATTCTTTTACTTAAAATTTTACTTTTCATGTGATGACAATTTTAAAAAGAGCCAGTTTGGTTTGGTGGTTAAGTACCAGGAAAGAAACCAGGGAACCTTGAGATCTCGTCCTGTCTTAGGCAAGAACGCTGGGTAGGTGACTTTGGATCAGTCTCAGCCCAAGCTGAGAGAGGGTTGTTGTAGTGGAAAAACAGTAAGGAGTATTAAGTACTGTATATTTACCACCTTGAGCTATATCTCAAAATAATAATGGCATGGCATGGCATGGCATGGCATGGCATGGCATGGCATGGCATGGCATGGCATGGCAAGGCATGGCAAGGCAAGGCAAGGCACAAGGCAAGGCACAAGGCAAGGCACAAGGCAAGGCACAAGACAAGGCAAGGCAACGTAAGGCAAGGCAATACAATACAATACAATACAATACATATGTTTGCCTTTTTAATTTTCATTTTTAAAATGCTTATCAACTCAAGTTAATTAAAAACACTTTTCTCTTAAAGTAATAGCATATGTTTATTACTTTTTGGGGGAGGGGGGAACCCTTAAATCAGAAACAACAGATTTTTTTATTTGGGTTATGCTTTTGTTCCCTGTAACAAGCCAGAGGGAAATGGCACCAGTAATGTTAATAACTTGTGACCAAATTTTGGCAGTATAATCCTAGGTTGTAGATTGTGTACTTGTACAGCACCGTATTTACATATCTGAATAATTTAAGAAATTCATGAGACTAACTCCAAAGACAATGAGCCATTGTCACCAAATGCTTAAACGATTTCTATTCATACACAGTTTATACACCACTTCTCTGCTGTAACAGAATCTGCAAAGCTTGTCTTCCATTTGCTCATTCCTATGATGGCTTTATAAAAGGCAGTTCAACACACCAGTTCTGCTTGCCTAGCATGAGCACAGGTATGGCAGGTGTGTTACCTGGAACAGTGTAGCTTGCAATCTGTCTCTATGACATACAGAAGGCAACTGAAGCTGGCACAGGGGATTCCTGGTGTGAAGATTTAAAGAAGTTATGTCTAGTAGTGAGGTATGCTGCAGTGTTTTAGTTTGGCTCTAACAAAACCTGTGAAAACAACAATTAGACAGATAAATGTTAGGACTGAGCATAATAAATTCAATATTAGTACCAGTGATAAAAAGTTAATTGGTAAAAACCTCCTGGAATTTCAAGTCATCCATTTATGCCCACAAAACTCAATATGCAAAAACATTTATCCAACTCACAGCGAATTACATTTTCAACAAGAGGAAGAGGTCAGAGGCTGTAACTTCAAGCATGACTTGGCACAGAGATTCAAGCCGAGTCTATTAATCAGAACCACTGGGTAAAGGCAGTGATCCATACCCATAAAATCTCAATGTTATAAATAACAGCAATGTTGATATTGCAGTGGACAAAGAAACACAACATCTTAAAAGAGAATTCTAAATGCTGTGAAGATAAAAAGTCAATTTCATTTGTTGGCTTTGGGGCATGATCTCAAATTCTAGGAATCAGACCAAAGAAGGTATACATTTTTCTTTTACAGTCAATATCAGAAGCTAGTTGTTTCTTTAAGCGTTCTATCAGGGGCAATTCATACATTGCATTTCAGACAAAAAGTCACTCCTGAAAATCTCTGCACATAGTTGACCACAGCAAAATAAATGTGACTAATTCTCTAACAATCTATGCATCATAGCTTCTGTATGTTTTTCATAAGTTCACATATTTTTATTGGAAATAATTCATAAATGTTACAGATTGGTATACAATGTCTGCAAATGGATAATCTGTTAAATTGTCTTCTGATTAACAATGTTAGAAGCCTGATTCTGCAGTTTGAAAAACAAAACAATTACCATCTTCATTGTGACCAGACTCAATAAGGACTATTTTGGGGTGCTTATGAAGCTGTTTTGATATCCAGAAATAACATAAATTGTTATGCTTCTAAAAAATCCCCATTATGTTAAAGTGGATTTTTGATTAATCTGGATTATAGTCTAGTATAGTAATGGTGAACCTTTTTGGCACCAAGTGCTAAATGGAAACATGTACATGCGCATGCACATGCGCACCAGAGCACCAGAAACTAAACCCAAACCAGGTGGCTGGCATGCATGTGTGTGTCAGTCACTTGGTCTTCTGGTTTCCAGCGCACACATATACTCCAGTCAGCTGGTCTTGAGGTTTCTGGTGCTCCGGTGCATTGAAAGGCCAGCTGGCCGGCGTGCATGTGTGCGCCAGAAATCAGAAAACTAGGGGGTGATGGTGCACGTGCCCACAGAGGGCACTGTATGCCACCTCTGTGTCCGCCATTGTGGGTCTACTAGATTCCTTAACATAATAAAATGCTGAAAGTCATTAGTTGGAATAGTTGTCCAAATTGCTAAGAGTTAGAAAATTTAAACTTAGTATCCTGAGGTTGACAAAGAAGTCTTTCCTTAGTAAACTATTTTCAAATACCTTTATACAGAGAATTATAGTTCATTCAGAAATTTATGTTTTCCATTCAGAAGATACCAGGGTTCTCCAGATAAAATTAGAAAAATTTATACCTAAAAATATGGACAGTTACTGCCAGTTAGCATTGGTCAATATGATTTTATATTGATTAACCTAGATTTATCCAACTCCCTCTAAAGAAATCTCTTGTGAACCTTAAAAAACAAACATATTTATTTAAAGTAAACAACCATTGACTGAAATGCACAGCTTTGCTGTAGAAAACAATGGCAGAGTTAAATAGAGGGACTGTTTTGGTTTTATCTAAGACTGAATCTAAGACTGCATGAATGAAAAAAAAATCTGTTCCTCTAAATTCAAACAAAGTTTCTTCTAGAGAAGCTTAGATCAAAATACAGTGTTACTTTAATTTCAATGCATCACTTATAACAGTCATATGTTAAATAATGAAAACATTGCTGTCCTTCCATAACAGGAAAAATCAATGGTCTTGCTCTGGTCTGCCTTCCATTTACATGAAGCATATCATGATATAAAATGCCCAGACTCCAGAAGTAAACCTTCTAGCTCATATTCAAACATATTCAACTCATATATATTAATTGCTTTATTCAAATCTTTTAAAGTACCGTCAGTCCAACCAGGCTGGAGAGTTTACAAGGAAGAAGATACAGAGCTTTAGAAAAGTTCTCCCACGCTAAATTGTATTGTATTGTATCATTATATATAATGGTACACAGTATACCCCTGGATTGCTTTTAAAAGCCATTGGAAGAATTGATTTGATTCTAGCAAACTTTAAAATAATATGATGCAGTCTGTGGTTTTTCTAGTTCTTCCTCTTCTAATGGGCTCCTTATATGCCTTACGATGCTTTTATATAGAAATACGAAAAAGAAAAAGTGTTCAAAACACTGGCTTAAAAACCATCTTGCTGCTGGGGTCTTATAAACAATGGGACTATTAGCAAGAACACATTATCATGCCTGGTGATATTTCATAGGGTATTTGACAATCCATAGGGGCTGCTTCTGCTGTTCCATAAATAAGATATACTATTTAATGGGACTCTTTTATCTTACACATCATAGCAAATCTATGAGAACATCACTTAACTTGCTCTATTCATCTTTTACCTGCCAGATTCTTACAGACATGAACAAACAGAAAGAACATGCTAGTTTTTCTGCTATGAATATGTATTTTTGCATTAGATATGCTAAATATGTCCATGTCTCCATCAGGTTGGGTACTGCCCAATATATTATCAAGACTGATTATCTGAGATTGTGTAGCTCTCATTCTCCTGAGGGGGTTATGTAAAACATAGTGAAAACAAGTGATTGTGAGCTATGGCCCCATTCTTTAGTTGTAAATTTCCCAGTCAATTGTAGGCAGTGTAAATATATCATGCTACTCTTTTGTAGCCCTCTATTCAGACACCGATACAAAGATACATGTAACGTAACTTCTCAGATATAGATTCCTTTTGCCTTCACAAAGAGTGACTGAAAGTTCAAACACTTTGAACCCCAACTTTTAAAATGTTCAAGTAGAATAAGAGTCATAACAGTTATGCTTGCATTTATAATACTTTCCATATTAATAAGCTAAAATACCATTCACAGCCAATTACACACACACACACACACACACACACACACACACCCCTACATGTCTAATACATACACACACACACATATGCTGGTTTAAGCCTTTGACGTTTAGTTGTTACAGGAAACATTTGTCAAGCCTGCAGAGTTTGAACAATAGAAATAATACAGATTAATCCCTCTTCCCATAATGCAAAGTAAGAAGAAAACAAAACAGGTTAGTTTCTGTGAAAGGCTTTTAGAAAGGGATAGTAGCTTCTTCTTGGCAGGACAAGGTTTGCGAAGTCTTAGTGGAAGATTAAAATAGATAGATACCATACTGGATCTTAATGTTTTTTCCCCTTTTAAATACCCTGTAATCCTTTGCATCAGGGTGGAGTTACAGTGACTTAATGGAGCTTGAGCATCTACTGGCCAGATACCCTTCCTTACACCTATGTGAAGTTCACAGCAGACAGTTATTCATTGTGCCCAGAGAGAAAAAATATCTGTCATGACTGAACTCACAGCCTCCTCAATGTGAGGTGAGAGCGCCACCTCTAGACCCACATTGCTCACTGGATCCTAATTGATATGTATACTTACATGAGGACAGAGATGATGGAATGACAGAAAAATGTAGAAATTTAATAAAATCTGTAATAGTGGGTGGTGTGTGTGTGTGTGTGTGTGTATTCTATAGAAGCAGAAAGTATGAGAAAAAAGCTCAAAGCAATTCTGCCTTGATTCTGTTAGGTATAAGTTGAAGTAGAGAAGGGCTTTGACTGGCTTTCATCATCCCGTTATTCTAAACACATTAAAGTACCTTCCAAGACTTCTAGTGACTGCCATTTCCTGACCTTGCTTATCTCAAAGAGATGTTAGCAATATTCATTGTCTTTTCACCCTTGCTTCAACTTCATATCATCCTGTCTTTTGTTTTGCGGTAGACTTGTGTTTGTTTGTTTTTTAGCCATATCTGATCTTCTCCCCTCTATTGTAAGGGTCTCCTTCAAGTAATTAAATTCTTTCTTCTCTTTTTCATTCTAGTCACATTACTTTAGCAGATTCTTCATCTCTGTTTTTTTGCCAGGGTTTTTCCCCCTCTTTTCTTCCCTTGCTGTTAGGTTTTTCTACTTTGACCTCAGAATCTGTATCTGCAGCAGGCAAAGATTCCATCACCAAGTTGTAGGGGACAGGTTCTGGAATCCATAAAAAGCATACAAGAGAGTGTTGTAAGCTGTTTTAGATACAAACAGCTAATCTAAAAAAGCTGTTAAACAGCAATAATAGACCATTCTAAAGTGATACAGAAACAACAACAGTTTTGAAAGAATAGGTGTTCTACATTGTTCTGTAGGAAGTTATCACCCAGCCCTCTTCCAGAAAAATGAAATATCCTAGGAAATATTGAAAAGGCAAAATATTTCTCTGGATGTGAAAAGGAAGAAACATGTTTTAAAAGACAGAATAGCTCCCTGTAACTTCCTGCCCATCCCCACTTTGTCAATGGGCCATTAAGAAGGCCAAGCTAGTCCACTTTACATAATAAAGAGTTCTCCCCTTCAGCTCCAGGGGGATGGGATTAAGGCATGATAATATTGGCCCTTTACCCAACTCGCCACATGGCATTTGAGAACTCAACCAAACCTGGATTCAAAATGCAGCCTAGAGAGTTGCCCCTGCATGGCCCCATGGGAGTCTGACACCCAATCAGAATACAAGATCAAGATCAAAGGCCAGAGAGGGCATAAAACCAGGGACTCAGAATCTCAGTCGGCCCTTCACTTTTCTCCACCAACATTGAAGCTTTAGATCACCTTTTCTGTTCAGGACTCAAGCCATGCGGTCCTGTCCACCAATAAACCATCTTTCCAAGCAGCCTCCATGTCTCCAGTGTCTTTTTCCCCACTTGGAGCCGAACCCAGAAGGACATTTCTTTCAACAGTTCTATGCTGACAGGAAAGTTAACAGAGCCCATAACATCACCTGTACCATCAGCATAAAAGAAATTTGTTCATCTTCCAATTGTATACATGCTGTCAACTGTTAGCAAGGCTTAATTGCTCTTTATATTGGCCAAAATGTCCAATTTTTCCTTAAAATAAATAAATGGATCCAGATCTGAAGTAATAATATCTAACATGAGTGGGGGTTTCCTTTCTCTTCCTTCTCTAAATGACTAAATGCCACAAAGCTGATATAATGAGTTGTGATATATAAAAGCTTGGCCCAAAGTAAACCTTTTATTTTGTAACATATCACAAGATTTAGTTGTATTTTTATCCTGTAAATAAATTAACACTAAAACAGGAGAATCAAGCTGAATCCTTAACAGTTCATTGCCAGGCTCAGCAATGGTAGCCCATATTTCACCAGGTCACAAACATTCATTAGCATTGCTTCAGATTCATGCAAAATGGAAAAATAGCCCTCTCTCCTTGATCTGATGACAGCTTGAATGGGTGTAAATATTTTCCAAAGGTTTAAAAATGACAAGGCTGTAGGGCAAGCTATCAAACTCATGGCCTGCAGGCCGGATGTGTCATGTGCTGTCCATGCCCACATCTGGGTTAGCGAAGGGGGAAAAAGTCCTGATACATCACTTGATAAAGCCATAATTATGTGAATTTGACACCCCTGCTGTAGGGCATAGATGGCATTAGTTTAAAAGGAAAGAATATGGATGTGGTTGCTTATGGAGTGGCAATTCAACTAACTAAATGGTCTTAAAACAGCATATGTTTTGGAGAATACCAGTGTTGTTCCACTGTATAAAGGATAAGACTGCTATAGGGGTTCAATTGTGCTTGAAAAAATGATTGGCAGAATTCTGACTGAAAGAGTACAAAAGGTGACAAACAACAAAATTCAGGATGGGACACTTTATGCTATGTAAAGAAGTTGCTCTTTAGCCAGTCTGAAGGAAAAGGAAGGAAGGGAAGGAGTGTCATGATGTTTTTGTTTTGTTTTGCCAGCTGTGCTTATATTCTAAGACATACGGTAGGCTGATTCTTCTCTGTAAGCCTACTACACATGTCTCTTTTGCCTTTCTTTTTTTCTCTTTCTGTTTGCCTGCCACGAGGAGGTAGGCTAGGAACTTTACCAGAATGTAGTTATTAGCCAGTAGGTTTGTTTGTTATTTATTTTATAATAAAAATATGTTTTTTAGAATATACCTCGGGTTTACTGTTCTTAATCATAAGGTATACTCCAAGAAAAAAACACGATTCACCCCTCATCAATCACAGAGCTGAATTTACAATCCTCACAAGGAGGGAGGGAGGGAGGGAGGGAGGGAGGGAGGGAGGGAGGAAGGAAGGACGGACGGACGGAAGGAAGTCATAAACTTTTTGATTTAGAGACCATTTATTATTAAGTGATTACGATCAACAATATAGAGTTAAATTTGATAAGAATAAAAGTGACAATAAAGCATTGTTAGAAGTAATGTTTAGCAAATGATTCAACATTAAGCAGGTAGACAAAAATATATTTTGTTTTCTTGGTTGTTTAATGTATTTATATATAGATACATAAGGATTGCTTATGGCAGTGTTTCTTAACCACAGCAATTTGATGATATATGGACTTTTAATTTCCAGAATTCTCCAACTGGCATGCTGACTCGGGACTTCGGAAAGTAGAAGTCCATACATCTTCAGATTGCTGAGATTGAGAAACACTTGCTTGTGGTAAAGATAGAAGTAACTTGATAGGGAACATGAAGTTGCATGTATTTTCATTTGCAGGCAATATTATATTATAAGCTGAAACTGAAATTATTTTTCAGCAGATACTAGCTTGGTTGCATGATGCAGAAGGAGTATGGATAGGAAAGTGAAAGTCTAAAATAAGGATGGTTATGTTTGATAAGAAAAATAGAGTAAATGTTTGTTAGTTATACCTTAATAGCAAAAAAAACCAGGTAAAATAATTTACCTTTAATAATGTTTATTTCAGGTGAGAAAATAAAAGAATACATTTTTAAACGTGAACATACTGGAAGAAATGTAGTGTTAAAATGTACTGCATTGCAAGTAGTGAACATTTCTTGAAATAAATGTTTGCGGAATCTTTGCTATATAGAAGTTGGAGTAGTGAAGAAGGGCCAAGATAAGCTGAATGTGTTAGGAATCAGATAGCTGACAAACGTGTAGTTAAAACAAGAAGATGTTCAAGAATGAAAAAAGTGTCAAATAATTGTGAGTTCAATTCAGCATTGAACAGGCGGTGCAAAGTAATTACACAGAAGTGGTCTGGCTATGTAGAGCTAATGAACGAAGATCCAGTGAGGAAGGCAAGTATTTGAAGGAGGAGTGCATAAGTTTCAATGAGTGTGAGTGTGAAGGTCCAGTTTGGATGGAATGGTGAGTTCCCGAGAAAGAAAGGAAGAAAGAAGGAAAGAACAAAGGCCATTGTGAATAGGTAGATGAAGCAAAAATGGTTTTTAATGTTAGAAAATTATGGAAAAGTACTATAAATATATATAAACTGTGTTTAGGTGCAGTTCATTTACTTTATCCTAACTCATCTTAATTACTTTGGTTTATTAATTACTATTTTTATGTTATTTGCAAAATGTTGCTTAACCTGAAAATGGATAATAACATAGGTACGTCTTCATTCTTACCGTATATGTAATAAATGGATTTTAACTGGCTTTGTTATTTATCTAACATTTTGAATCATTCTGTTTTTTTTATCTTAACTTTCATTATATGTCATTTATCCTGAGAGGGCTGAAAATTCAATTAATAAATTTCACTTTTTTGAATAGGGTTTATGTATCCTGAGCATTGCATTATTTTACTTTAGATTAATAGAATTTAAAATGAAATGCAAAAAAAATATTAAATGGTAAAAATAAAAACAAAAGAAACAGCAAATCTAACTTCAGGACAAATGTGTCTTAAAGAATGTAAAAGGAGGTTTTCATTTATGCAATTGAAGCATCCATCACTGAAGAGTAATTGCAATAACAAAAAAAAGAGACTTTGGTAATTCTATCAACCTGATCTAAAAGCAAAAGGTTAGAGGCTACTCTGACCTTTGGTCTTGCATCAAAGGTATGAGAATATTCCACTTTTCTTTGTACAGGGAACAGGGACAATGCCACAATCTTTTGGGAACCAGATCTCCCCAAAATCCAAATGGCATTACATTAAGTCACTTAAAGGCACAATGTGTAGATGTTCAGGATCTCTCCCGCCCTCTCCTACCCTTTACATGCATAGGTACAGAACTACCAACATGTATGAAGAAGTTGGCAAGCAGTGAAGTCTGTGTGAACCTCTGTTCTATTTTTAATAATTTTCACGATAACTGATCATTTCTTAAGGACTTTAGCTTTAATTCACTTAACAATTTAAGAAAGCTTCACTGGTGACCATTGGAGTACAGAGGATTCACCAACAAATGCGTGCTCGACAAAAGTGTGCCGACGAAACCGCGGGGAGAGCTCAAAATTGCACTAACGAAGGAGCGCAGAAGCGCCCCGACAATAGCACACTGACAGAAGCGTGCTCTAAACCTAACCCTAAAGGTAACCCTAAAGGTAACCCTAAAGGTAACCCTAAACCTAACCCTAACCCTAACCCTAACCCTAAATCTAACCCTTACCTTAACCGTAATTGCACTTCTGTCAGTGCTTTTTTGTCGGCGCGCCTTTGTGGGTGCACTGTCGACGTCGCGGTTTTATCGGCACGGTTTTGTCGGTGCGCTGTTGTCGGGCACGCATTTGTCGGGTCACGGTACAAATACCCATGGTTTCTTATCATTCACATAGTTACCTAAAATAGATAAGTATATTGCATAATTGACCTAAGCAAGCTTTAAATCATCCTGAGTTTTCAATTGGCAATGAAATTCTGCAACTGCTAAAATTTGTCAGAATGAAAAATCCAGTTTTATTTTTTTTTTAGCTTCTCTGTACAAAAAAATGAGGCACTGCTAAAGATAACACTGGCTCATTTAATGGTAAATGATTTAATGGTAAATTGTCCTCTTTCAGGTGTTATTATTAAAGGAAGACACCAAATTTGATAAATTAGGGGATCCTGGGAAATAAACAATAATACTAGCCTACTCTATAAAATAATGTCCTGATCCTAATCATCTACAACCCGTTGATTATAATCAGTTCCAAGCTATGGCCCATTCGCTTCAAATATGATTCTCCAAAATTAACTCTGCCTACGTCCACACATTTCTTATCAATGAGCATAATTGTCCGCTGGAATTGTTCATAAAACAAAATAACATAATAATGGAGTTGGAAGGAGTGTTGAGGTCTTCTAGTCCAATGTCCTGCTCTAGCTGGAGACTCTATTTCATTTTAGACAAATGACTGTCCAGTCTCTTATTAAAAAAATCCTCCAAATATACATCTGTACTTGTGAATATGACTTTGTATATCAGTTACTATGTTAGTTGCCTGAGGTGAGAATTAAAGGTGATCTTTACACCAGGGATGTCTGCAGTAGGAGTTACAAAAGTAGAAATTGTAGCTGTGTAGCATAGCATAAGATCCTAAAGGGCAGGGCCTTGGTCACATAGTCATAGCTGCCATCTTGCTTTTTTTTAAACCCTGCCCCATGTTTCTGCTCTTTACATTTCCAGATATATAGGGGAGATACAGCTTAACATTAGGTTGTTGCTTAGTCTTCTGTCAGCATTGTCTTTTTTCCTCATACTGTTCCTGGCTTATATGAACTTATAATTTTTTTCTGTTTCTGTCCTTTGTTATAGTTCTATCTTATTTATTTTTAAGAATAAACAATCTTCCAATATGCCGACATTTGGCCTTTAATCAGATTATGACAGGTTTAACTAACTGACTACTTATATAAATGGACATGTAGCAAGGTCAATAATCCCTCTAAATGTTGACTTATATTGTACTTCTTATAACCTAAGGGAAAACTGTTAAACTGAAAATATAAAAACATACCATTTGGGTCCAACCTGGCGTAACAATTACCTGCAAATATAAGAATTGCCTTAAGATGTGAGGCTACTATATTAGTTACGTACATTCATAGTATTTTTTTTTCCAAAAAAATATATATTTATCTCTCTCTGCTTCCACTGGTTTTAAAAAAGACACTGCATACAATTCACTTTGGGTGACTTTTTCCAAATAACACTATAAACTATTTATTTCATTCACACAACACACACAAATGTTAGTATTGTCTGAAGGGTTCTGGAGAACTAATGTCTGGGAGTTATAACTCATCTGGTGCTACAGGCAGCATTGCATGAATTGGGGGTTTAGAATAAAAGATATATGGCCTGGTTCCTGAAGTTAAATCGAGATTAAATGGAAATTAAATAAAATCTTTCAACCAAAACATATGACTTCAGAGTTCATTGTAGGTTTCAACATAATAAACTCTTTTATTTCTATAATCCCAGCATGAAATAGCTCAGTACATTTTTGTGGCACTGTCAAAGAAACAATAAGAATTATATACCACAAACACAGGCTTTAGGTTAAAATCATAGCTCTGAACTAGATTTTAAGGGCCATGTAATACAATAATCTAAATCTGCATAATGCAAAGGCCCAGGGAAAAATAGCAGGGAGTATCAAAAAAGTTGCTATGGAGTCTGCAACTACCTGACCAAAACTCCATCTTTTTAAAATACATGGGATATTAAGAGGCTTTAATTGTGCAATCGTATAGTGGATGTCAGTTTGTCTTGTTTTAGAATAATACCCCAAAGTTTCCTTAAAATTGTCTTCAGATTTTTTTTAGAGAAATTTGGGATACCATACCAAACTTTTATCATATTTTCTAATTGACATAGTTTAAATAGTAAAATGTCAATTTTGGTCCTAGCTCCGCTCATTTCTACATCCAGGTTACATAGTTTTGAAATGCAGTCATTGGCATGCCATTCAAAGATGAAGTCAGGTATCTTACTAAAAAAAAAAAAAAAGTTATGCTTCGTAATGTTCTCCATCAAGCTATGGCTAGAAATATTCCTTTGATACAATAGTCAGAGAAGCCAATGGGATCTTTAAAATGGCATTGATTGTGGAACACAGGATGTAAGAAAGGGCACTGAGCCATAGGATGGGAAGACAAGGGAAAAGAAACTCCCCATGGCTGCTTTTTCTTCTAAATAATTTTGCACACGCAATATGTCTGACTCTAGCAACATGAGCTCCATGTTGTAACTGAACTGAAGGAATTGTGCAGTCTTGCTAATAATGAGGACACAGCCAATAGATTTCATGTGTTCGAAGATAATTGTCAGTGCCAGTTGATTAAGCACAGATGCTCTTAGAATCAGGATTTACTTACAGCCAAAATTTCTAATACGTTAAAGAATTATTGCCTGCCAAAGGGAGCAACCAAATTTAAGAAACCCTGTCTGAAGAAGAAAGTTGAAGTCTCAAGTAGCAAAGAAAGATTACTTCAGGACCAGAGAGAAATAGCCCACTGAAACATACTGGCCCATTCTCTCACTCAAGCCATGGGAAGTTTTACTATTGGATAAGAGAGCAGGGATATATGATTCTTCCATTTCTACTTTATTTCAACTGTCAGTCATGCTGTTCTTTGTTAAATGTAGCAAAGAGTAAGGCTGGAAATTCTCCCACCTCAGCTGTGCTCTGCAGTTGCCAAGATTTAACAACAGTGAAAGTGAAGAAGATCAGGCAGAGGTTGAGCAAAGAAGGTACCAAGTGGAGAAGGCTGGAGCAACTGAATCAAGGGATGTGAAATACAGGGGCAGAAATACGGCTATGTTTCCAAACATTATGTTTAATGTGGCAATTGTATTGATGGGGACCCTGCATGATAAAGGAGATACATTTGGAGCAATTCCAAACAAAACTCCTGTTCCATCTGTCAACCACTTTGCTCTAGGAACCTTTAATTGAGGGTTGGGAACCTGTGGCCCTTCAAATGTTGCTGAACTAAAGGGAAGCCAGCAGTTGGCATTCCCTCTCCTGCATTAAATAATAAATAGATGAATCATAGAGCTAGACAAATTTATGGGATAAGTTTTACAAGCTATCCTTCATAAATATCATTCTCTCCTCCCTTCCCCCTTTCTCCCCCCTTCAATTTCTCTACAAGCATTGTGCCAAAGCTTAAATCATGCTGCTTCTCTTCTCTTTGCATCATTGGGGTAATTGGGAATCAGCCGGAAGCAAATCTAGGCTTCTTCTCACTGCCTAGAGTGCTCCATTTGAACAAGAAGTTCAAGTGCTTCTTATTATTTTTCTCTCCTCACAAACATGCAATATGAAATCCCAGATCAATTCTGAAGCCTTGGGATTAGACACTAAAACTGAGCTGGCATTTCAGCGCTCATATATTTTTGAGCCATTAAAAATAATAATAATAACAGTCTTTTTTTAAAGTAAAAATCTCCTGACACCCAAACTCCTAGCAATTTCTGTATTTTATCTTGATATTAGGTGTAACTGTGCCTGAGCAGTCTTAACCTGTCAATAATTCCCATTTTTCAAAGGCAGAATCAGAATGCTAGCATAGATACAAGCAGATCCCTGCCTCCTTAGATTCTGATACAAGAAAGATGAAAAGCTACATTCAGACTGATAGTTCTCATCAGGTAATGAATCCTGAAATGCATAGTGACTAATGCAAGCGACGACCCCTTTAAAACATAAATCACACAAGTAAATTCAAGCACCATCTTGGGCAAATCTATTCAGAAATAATGCCTCTGAGAATAGAACTTGTGATAATTCTAAAGAGGATTGCAGATATTTTCTTATAAGTGAAGAATAGCAACACTATTGAATAATTTAGAAAGTTCCCAAGAGATTCCTAAATCCTAAAGGGCTAGCTTTAAACTGTAACAAATTGCAGGCGGGGCTCACAATCCTTTCTTTCTCTCTCTCTCTGTCCCATCTTTGCCTTTTTCCCTCCCTTGCCCTGACCTAGATTCAACTTCTGTGAAAGCTAAAATCATCTCCTACATTGTATTTATTGGTTGGCTATATTGCAAGCATTAAAACAAAGGTGGACACAGTTGGCTCCTTGGCATAGTTTTATGCAACTTTTCAAGAGATAATTTTTCAAGCATGTCCTGTTTCTACTCACTGGGACAGCTCACAGACTTTGTAAAGAAGGAAAAGGACAAAGGAAAGGGAAAGGGCCATAGCCCACTTTCAGCATACAATTCCAAGAAGCAGAGCCCTTCCAGACAACCTATGTTTAGTATGTTCAACAAATATTTCAGGCTAATCAGAAGGACAGCAACAGAACAGATGCTTTTGTTATTGGGATTTTAGAATCTTAAAAGCTATCCAAGGTTTTTCTTTTTTTTCCCTATTATTACTTATAAGTACCTATCAAAATCAAGGTATTTTTTTAAGTTTCTTTCTTACATTCCCATTCCACCCCAGGATTGAATAATATTTTCTAAAACTCTTTTTCATTCTCAAAATCAGATGCATATTCCATCACAGTTATATATAGTCTGAAGGAGTGGCAGGAAGGCATATGCTATAGGTATACTGTGTTTCTCACCACTGGCAGTGTTCTCAACTTTAAGATGTGTGAACTTGCCAGCACTGGTCCACAGGTTCAATTGAGAAACACTCCTGTAGGACTTGTCTCATTGTAGCCTATATGGAGAGTGAACAAGGAAAGAATAAGTATCTGACTCAGAACACTCTTGTAGCTTCCAAGATTCTAAAATCTGAACTGGATGATCCTAGCAATAGCACATAGGCTTATATACTGTTTCACAGTGCTTTACAGCCCTCTCTAAGCAGTTTGCAGAGTCAGCTTATTGCCTCCAACAATCTGAGTCCTCATTTTATCCACCTTGGAAGGATGGAAGTCTGAGCCAACCTTGAGCCTGATGAGATTTGAACTGCCAAACTGCTGTCAGCCAGAGATCAGGGGAAATAGCCTGCAGTACTGCATTCTAACCACTGCGCTACCACCATCATCCTCCCCCCCCCCCCCCCGAATCTATAGCCAACGTAGACACTTCCCCATCATCCATTTCTCTAAGTCCCGGATAAAGGTATTCTCAATTGCTCAAAGGCTGGTGATAATATTGGCCTGCAAGAAACCCCTTTACCTGTAACTTCTTCTGGGAAAGAAATAGAAGTTGATTTCCATACTGACACTTTAGCAAGATGGATGGTGGGGGAAATTCTTTGCACTCTGTTGCCACAGCCAGAAGAAAGAAAGATGGAATGAAGCCTCAGGCTTCTCTGTGGGTAAGAGTTGGAAGGGAGAAGCTAACAGGTTAAGCAGTGTGAGAGCTATTTCCTATATTAATAAAATGAATACAGTTACCTCACTTGACATCTTAGCAATAGCAATAGCAGTTAGACTTATATACCGCTTCATAGGGCTTTCAGCTCTCTCTAAGTGGTTTACAGAGTCAGCATATTGCCCCCACAGTCTGGGTCCTCATTTTACCCACCTCGGAAGGATGGAAGGCTGAGTCAACCTTGAGCCGGTGAGATTTGAACCGCCGAACTGCAGCTAACAGTCAGCTGAAGTGGCTGCAGTACTGCACTCTAACCACTGCGCCACCTCGACATCTTGTTCCCATTGGGCTCAGAACTGATAAAGATTCTCACACCATGTCCAAAGCCATACTTTCTCCCATCTAAATAAATAAATAAAATTAATAGGAAACAGACAAGACTTTTTCCATTATAGGGTATCCAGGTACAGGTGCTTGCTCCCTGGAATTCTTATATTGTAACCATAACCACAAATACTAATAATCAAAGTTCTTCAATTGGATTAACTGTTTCCAGTCTGGCAATGAACTATACAGAACAGTTCTTCCAACGAGGATAATTTCATCCTGGCTAGAAATACTTATGAATAACCTGAGATTTTTTTTAATGCAAACTATATCCTATTGCACTTGCCTTTTCTAAGTTTAATAAAATCTGTAATATATTCAAAAAGCTGGATTTGATATTATTGATAGTATTTTAGAAAGATGCAATATTACTATCAACTATGTTTATTCTACCATCTGTTATGGCAAATTCCACCTTTGTCATGATATCAAATAATATTTAGCTGCATAAACACAGCAAAGCAGTGGTGATTAAGAACTTCTAAACTGCTTTTTCAGATCATTTTCCCCAAGGAAACAGCGGCAAACTGATGGAATTCACAAACCATGCCTGTTCCTTTCTTTCCCTCTGGAAGGCTGCAGTCTTGGCAAGTCCCTGATTTCAACATACTGCTTCAAATTACAATAGCTGGAAGAGCAATACCCATCTTGAATATTGCCATACTGACTTAGAGAATTGTGCCCTTGAGAAAAAGACTCACAGACAAACTAAGAGCCCATGTTGTGACAAAAATGAAATAGAACTGTCATCTAGCAGTTCTTCATAGTCCATCAAGTAACCTATTAAAGATATAAGAAGAGGCATAGTGTGCTTGGGCAAGAAGTTGTTAAACCACTACTCCAAGGGCAGGTCACAGCACATTGCTAAAGATTGTTAGTAAAAGATAAACCAGTTTTCTCTATGAATCCTGACACCGTTAGTTTCCTGCCTCACCTTTAATGCAATGTACTTGCAAACAGGGACCTAGCTGGATAAAGTAATAATGTAAGATGTTTCAAACAGCAGTTGTACTTCAGGTTCAGAGTATTTTGTATTAAAAAAAATCTCTGCACTCTGTCTCAGCATATAATATTTCCCCTACAGTTTGTAGAACTAAGCCTTAACCTAGTTTCAATAAAGGCATTATGTTTATATATTAGAATTTACAACTCTCCATCTGCCCCAAAGCTCAGGCAGGCAAATAAAATCTCTTGTTAAAATTTGGACGCATTCAAATGAAGCAGTTTTAGGATATAACAAATCTTCTGCTTCCCAGCCTATAGGCATTCCATTCAAAAGATGCTCAGGAGATTGGGCAGTCATTGCAATGATAATTACTGCCATTGCTCGAGAGATAAGCCTTTGCAAGCATAGCCCCAAGGGATCAGAACAAAGGCTAATTTGAGGCTAAATTCACAATGCATTCCTGGCTTCTCACCAACCTAATGTTTTCAGATGTATTAGGATATCAATTCTTAGCAAACATGGCCAATGCTGCTCATGAAACTATAAGAAATGAAAAGCAACATCTAAAGGGCATCAGGTTGTGGAAGTCTAGTATGTGTGCTGCCACTAATCAGAAGTCTGCCAAATTACAGGCAAGAGAGATTTAAATTAAACAGGCCAGGCCACTGAACATAAGAAGAAAACAGAAATACAAATGGGCAGAAGACATAGGAACAGAACTGGGCAGAGTGAATAAGAAGAAACAGGAATACATAGGGCAAAAGTTGCTGTTGTATATGCAAGTTGGTAATTTATAGAGCATACACAGATAACATTTAGTCCTGGTCAGCAATATACAGAATTTGCTGATCAGTGTTCCTTCCAGATATAGTAAAAAAATATAATACAAAAGGCCTTTTGAGAGCTTAGCTCTTCATCTTCAACATTTCTTAGGGATACTGGCTCAACTCAACTTTGTTCCCAAGGGGATAATTTCATGCTGCTGTGAAGCTTCCAAGAATTCTTTCTATAGAGCCTGTCAGAAGATATTCAGAACATGATGAGACATAGGAAAAGATACCATTGCTCATGGGCATTGAATCTGAGCTGTTGACTCATAAAGCTCTGAGTCAAATTCAATACTTTGAATTATCCCCAGAAGACTATTTGTAGCTAGTGTAGATGCTATAGCACTGATGTAATATATTGCTGGAATCCCATTCCTCCAGGAGGTAGACCATCTAATTTAACTCCAACTGAAGGAGATGATAGCTTTCTAAAACTGGGAAAAAACACAGATCATACCCTGCATTTTTAAAAACTGTGAATATAGTATATTAAAATAATCTAACTGTATGTAAATAAAAGTATACAGTATTTTAAAAACCAAATGTTATCAATGTATGCCTGACTCAATTGGAACTATGCTTATTCTCCAGAGCAAAATATCAACTAATTCCACAACTTTCTCATAGTTTTTCATTCCAAACTAAACTTATTTTTATTAATCGCAAACACCATTTCTGCTTTACCATTGCTATTACTATCTCCTATTGTCAAATATTTAATTAAATTTGTCTCTAAATACACTAGAAATAAATAAAAAAGAAACAATATTTTATAAGAGCTGAAGGACCTATTGTTCTTTAAATAGTTCTGAAAAATTGCAGGCATGTATAAATGCAGCAGGATTAAGTATACACGTTTGGTGAGTCTGCTTAGGATCTAGGTAGGATTTTAATAGCAGTCAACATCCAGAACTGTATGGAATGGTGTGGGTTTTAAGCAAGTCCCTTAAAACACAAGATTATTTGAATCTTTGATTTAGCCTTTCTAAATTATCAGAGAAACAGATGCTTAACCTATGTGAATTCTTTTAAACATAAGTTTCCATACTTGGGACATGAGTTTCTATATTGTCTTAATAGAGTTGTCTTTTGCCCTGTGGTTGGCTTTATATTCACCATTAAAGTAGGTATGTTTGTAATTTTATATATAATGTCCACAAAATAATAACATGCAATATCCCATTGTTTGAACTTTCTCTAAAATTGTAAACTCCTCTGGAGACTACATGGTTTTGTTTATCCATTTCAAATCAAACTTATTAGAATGGGTAGATTCTAGAAACATGTTCTTGGTTAAGGAAGGCATATATGAAAGTATTTTATAAGACTAGAGCATCACAAAGAAATATTAATGAAAAATCATTTTTTCCGGGATATATGAATCTTCCTGAGATACTTACACTCACTGCTTGTCTGCCAGGTGATAGGAAACATAAATTATTTTCAATTTATACTCTGTACAGCCAAGTTACAGGGATATGAACACATGATAATAATGAGGCAAAGTTGATTTCCCAGGTAACATTTGTTTGAAATATACACGGTTGTTTTTGGTTCTTTGTATGACACTCAAGTCTAGTCTGATAGATAAATGACCTTAACATTATCAAAAGGGCTCTTTTACACATCTGGGAAACAGAAAACACTTCAACAAATCTATTATGTACATCAAAGCAGCATGGACTTCTTTTGTCATCAGAGCAATGGAGCACTTAGGAGAAGAGAAAGTTGTATCTGGATCAAATTAGAAGTAAAGATTTTCAAAGGCAAATTTTACATGCATGTAGTCATGATGCATAGGAATAACATCTACCAGATGAAAATAAACTATAGATCCTACAGTGTCTACAAGATATGATTATGTTTCTTTTGATAAGCAGGAATTTCTTAAAGCCTCCATAAATTTGATGTAGACAATTGAAGCAGATGTCTATTGTCTGTAATTTTGGTGAAAAAATATAAGAAAGAACATTCTGCCACCAGCCTTTCAGTTCCATGTTCTTATATTCATCCCATAATGAAATCCAGTTGAATCATTACCCATTTGTCCTCCCATGAACTTCTTTATCAAACAATGCTTAACAAAAGTTGAGGGCTTTTTTACAGAGCCAACTGATCATCAATTGGGCAAACTCCAGAAGAGAGGAAAGGACAGGGGAGCCTGGTGTGCTGTGGTCCATGAGGTTGCAAAGAACCAGACATGGCTTAGTGACTGAACAACAATACAGAGTTGTCACAGTGCAGACATTTCTTGTTCCTATTATATTGGCAAGAATAAGACATCAGAACTAAGCTATATGAAAGTATTGATGAGATTTCAGATAATCATAATGCTAAAGAAGCAAGAATCTTTGTTATCAGACAAAAGATGTAGGGACATTGTACATATCTGCTTGAACCATACCACTTGAACCATACCACTTCCTTAATTCACGATTCAATGCCCTGATGGAAATGTATTACAGCAATCCTTGTCTACCCATAAATACAATAGGCTACCTGTAGAAGCATCTAGATGGCATCATATTGGTCTTAGTTGGTTTTCTAAGCATATAGTGACTGGAGGATATTCTGCATGTGATAAAGATGTATAATGGCAGCTAAATTGGCATATCATTTGTAGTATCTGGGCATTTCTACAATACACATAATCAGTAAATGATTGATAGGTCAACCCTGTGGTTGGTACTATCATGAAATAATACATGTATTAAAGTTCTGGTAATGATTGTTATATCAATTCTTCCAGAAGTCTCCCACTGAAAACTGCTGCAGTATTCACTACTGCCACATTTGGATTCTGACTTCCCTTTGCATCTACTCTTATCATCCAAATGTTTATTTACCGATCAAATCAAGCTGTGTTCATTAAATAGACAAGAAAGCAATATTGACTAGGTTCCTGAATACATACAGCATATCCACATGTTTTGACCTGACTGAAGACTCAAGCACTGACCCATATTATCAGTTAGCTAATCACTCTTATATTTTTTCATATGACTGTGAGTTGCACTATGTACACAATCTTCTGGAGACAGAGAAATATTATAATTACTGTGCAGCACTCAAATCTGCCTGCCAACAGCAGAACAGTGATTTGTGACACACTTCAAGAGCTTCTGGCAAGATCAATCTACCAAGATCCCTCTGATAGAGGAATAATGAGTTGACAAAGACCAACATTCAGTTGGGTCTAGGCCCAATAAGATCACTGTATAGCATCATCAATATTGTCTCTGTGGAACTGACACAATCACAATGGAATCAATTGCATTTTTCACAGCACTGTCACACATGATTTTTAACTTTGGTTCACTGCAGTCTGGAGAAGCTTGCAGATGTTGGCAGATGGTCTTGGTTTTTTTGCTAACATATGGAATATCACTATTAAGTAGGAACTGCACCATATACTTTGCAGTTCAGTTGTACTTCCTTTGGAGGACAGAGAAAATGAATGTATGAGAGAAATGGTTTACTGTCATCCTCAGCCTGTTTTGATAATTGAAAATATAATATAATATACATGGCACAGCCCCTCTATCATGGCATTGTAATCACCAACATCATCATTGTCATCATCATTTTCATTTGGATGTCATGTTCTGGAATTGTATTTACCTTCTATGTTGTCTTTATTATTTGTATAAATAATTTAAGGTGATGTACATACATAATACTCCTTTCTCCTCCTATTTTACTCACATTTGAAACCCTGTTAGGTAAGTTGGGCTGAGAGAGAGTGACTGGCCCCAAATTATTCAGCTGGTTTTCATGCCTAACTCACAGTTTCCTGGTTTCTAGCCGGGTGCCTTAACCACTAGACCAATCTGACTCTCTTATAGATATGAAATAATTATTGTATTGAGAAAACAGAGAATTTAAAAAAATAAGAATGTTATTTTATTAAAACCCATAGTTATTTAATTGTATTTTCATCATTCAAAAGATAGAAAAACTAGATAACAATTCTTTCAACCTTCTCCTTGGATATTTAATGATCTGATATCTAGGTGGAAAAAATCCATTGCTGATATGTTATTTGTGGTCTATTTTGTACCATCCACCCTTTATGCATCCTGTAGGAAAACTTCATCTGTTATGTTGTTAGTACATAGCAACATGTGGCAACAGATGGGAGCCCTTGGCTGAATTTCTCTGAGCTCAGAAGCTAAACAGGGTCAGATTTGGTTAGTACATGGGTGGCAGATCTCCAAGGAATTCAGGCTAGACTGTGACAATCCTGGCAAACTTACTGCATATTTCTGCCAAGAAAACTACGTGGATGTTTCCACAAAATAAGAGGATTTTTTTCAACCTCAGGGGAACTCCCCCCCCCCTCTCTCTCTCTTTTTCTCTCTCTCTCTCTCTCTCTCCCCCTTTTTGGCAACTATATGGAAGAAAATTAAAGTGTGCTTCAAATAATAGGGAACATATTTGATCATATTTCTTTGACAAATCAATTAGAGGATTAGGAACTCTAGAAGAGGCCATGGGCAGGACAGGACAACGCTCAATGAGAAGTGCTATAGAGTAAAAGATGACATGCCAACCACTGTGTGTCATAAAACTTACTCAGAAAGGCAAAGCAAGCTATTAGCTATAGAGAAGAACTAAAAATCCTTCAGACTTATCTTGTCTTTATTACAGTCACTGACCAACATCTTATTATACATTTTTTTTAATGTTTTAAGCCTCAAAATAAAATATGTAAACATTTTTAGAATATTAATACAAGCAAATAAAATCTTTTGGATTACTGAACTCTCTCTCTATTTTCTTCTTAAGAGTTTTTCCCACAAATGCAAGGCCTACTTTTCGGGGATCTTCCAAGTGTTGATCCATTGCTTGAAAGAGGAAGTGGCTGACTGGCTTGTTCCCAAACCTGACATTGTGGGCTGAGAGAGGGTGACTGGTCCAAAGACCTCCAGCCAGCTTTCATGTGTATGTGGGACTACAACTGATAGGCCCCTAATTTCTAGCCTAGTGCCTTAACTATTTTATTAATTCAAACAGTAAAATGCTGTTTGCTCAAAAATGGACTAATCTATAAAACTACTTTGTGAATGAAATTATCTAACAAGGCTGTGTGGACTTTAAGATGGGGAAGATTGAAGCAAGCACTTCAAAGTTCTTTGAAACATATAGAGAAACAAAGTGCCACTTTAAGGAATAGCGGCTGCATATGCTGATTTGCTGAAAAAAAGAGTGGCTTCCACAGATAAACAGAAGCAGAGGCAGAAGCAACGATTATTCCTGCCTCAATCTTTCTCAAGGCAAAACAGTGTGTCTCAATGAGACACGTTGCCATGTTAAGATACCTCTGATCAACCACATACCTAATCAAAGATTATCTGACCACACCATCCAGACCTAGCATACTGGTTTTAAACAGAATAATTCACTAAGTTTAAGCAAGGTCATACTGCCAACCGTATGCAGTAGTATTAGGGATAATTATCTTCCTTTATTCCTCAATTTGCTTAATTTTCCCTAAAAGAAGTAGCAATAATTATCAATGAAAAGGGTTGAATTAATATATTCAGAAGTATTATTCTTATTTTTATATATCACAAACATCATACTAAGCACAAGGAATTAGACTTGTGTTCCCCAGCAAAGTATTCAGAGTGTTACATCTTTGATCACTAAGAATCATCTCATTTTTCAAACACTGCTACCTCAGTTACCATTTGATAAAGAAGGCCATTATATGGATTTATAATTGATTGACAAACTATACTCAATGAATAATCCTTAATGGTACTACATCTACATGAAAAGAAAGAAACAGTGGGGTACCACAAGGTTCTATGTAGCCTCAGTACTCTTTAATACTCTTTAATATCTTCATAAATGACTTAGATGAAGGAATAAAAGGGAAACTCATCAAATTTTCATATGACACTAAGCTGGTAGGAATAGTCAACATCCTAGAAGATAAGCTCAGGATCCAAAAAATCTTAACAGACTTGAATAATGTGCCCTATCCAACACATTTTATTTGAATAAAAGCACAGTTTTATACCTAGGCAGGGAAAACCAAAGGTAAAAATACAAATTAGACAAAACCTCATTCAAAAACAGTAACTGTGAGAGGGACCTTGGAGTCCTTGTGGATGATCACTTAAACATGAGCTAGCAGTGTGCAGCGGCAGCCAAAAAAGCTAATAAAATCCTTGGTTGTACAAACAGAGGCATAGAATCAAAATCATGTGAAGCATTAGTACTGCTTTATAAAGCCTTAGTAAGATCATACCTGGAATACTGCATCCAGTTTTGGTCACCACATTACAAAAAATATGTTGAGACTTTAGGAAAAGTGCAAAGAAGAGCAACTAAGATAATTAAGGTCCTGGACACAAAAACATATGAAGAACAGTTGCAAGAATTGGATATGGCCAGTCTGAACAAAAGAAGGACTAGGGGTGACAAGATAACAGTATTCCAGTATTTGAGGATCTGTCCCAAAGAAGAAGAAGGGGTCAACTTATTTTCCAAAGCACCAGACAAGATAAGAGGCAATGGATATAAACTAATCAAGGACAGAAACAATCTGGAATTTAGGAGAAGCTTACTAATAGTAAGGACAATTAACCAGTGGAAAAGCTCATCTTTCAGAAGTTGTAAGTGCTTCATCACTGGAGCTTTTTAAAGAAAAGACTGAACAGGCATTTATCTGAAATGGTATAGGGTCTCTTGCTTAAGCAGGGACTTGGACTAGAAGATCTCCAAGGTTCCTTCCAGTTCTATTCTGATTGATTAATTGATTGATGGATGGATTGATTGATTGATATATCATCAGGCAGATTATCCGAGCAGTGGTTTTAATCATGAAAGACCTTCCTTCTTCTTTCATGACCTTATGAGCACTGCTGGCATTGAGACCCTTTGGAAGCTGGCATCAACCATTTGAAATGCATCTAAAAAACATGATGTCCTTGCTAAACTACTATAGCATAACAGGAAGAAATTGGTATGGTGGGGAAAGGCATATCAAAGCCATAATCAGCTTTAAACTTTGAAAACTACGTGTTGGCTATAGATTTATTTATAACTTCTTTTGGACTGTGTGCTAAAGTGAATTATTTCCTAATCGCCTGCTGAAAAATCACTGTGTTTTTATTTGAAGTCTTCTGGCTGTAGCCTGATTGGGTTTGTATTGGAATCTGCCCAAAGCATAGGAGTTTGCTTTAAGTGTCTTGGTGCAAGTTAAACAAACTCAGATTATATATCTTCAAATATAAACAGAGATCCGAATCATTTTATAGCATGTCTCTCAGTACAGGTAAGCATTTTCAATGTCACCAGCTGGCTTCTAAAGAAAAATAACAACTTTTCTGCTAAAACAAAGAAACCAGTGAAATGAATGTAGATGGAATATTCATTAAAAGTTCAAGTTTTCCTGAATGTAAATCTTTTTTAAGACGTATGCTTTTTCCTACACATAAAAGTTAAGGACAAAAAAATAGATCATACTTAAAACATAGTATTGCTTTATTTGTCACAAGAAGAACGGGACGACAGAGAATGAGGTGGCTGGAGGAAGTCCCCGAAGCAGTCAGGATGATCTTAAATGGACTCAGGATGATAGTAGAAGACAGGAAGGCCTGTAGGAACATTGTCCATGGGATTGCGATGGCTCATACACAACTTTGCAACTAACAACAACTATTTGTCACAAAAGGGATAGAATCCAATAAAATAGAGGCTTCATAAGGGGAAGACATCTTATTCATTGCATCATTGCAAGATGATAATACAAGCCATAACAGAGATATTATTATAAGGACATACTCTTAGCTATCTACTTTCACTGGTGTTGATAACATTGGTGTTGATCTTGAGCTGCCAAATAAAAATCAGAAGAGCAGTTAAGTTAGTTTAATGTGATAACAATGATAGATATCACATTCCTTGCAAAGTGACTGGGAAATATCCATTTGGGTCAAAGAGATAAAATGTCAGGATACAATGAATACGCTTTGAAACATTTGGCTCTATATATTTAAACATTGATAGCTAAGAGTATGTCCATAAAATTGCATCTTTTTTTCTGGCCTGGATAAACTCAGAAGAAATGAGAGTGGAACATAGAAAATAATTATTTTCAGCACAAACTCTACTCCAGATGATTCCATTCAGCTAAAGGACTGAATTCATGAACAGCCCATCATCCTCATCTTTATCCTCATCCTCAGCTTATGTTTTTAAAAATGTATAGTGAAGAAACTGCAGCCTGGAAACTGTAACAAATCCACTGTCCCCCAATAGACAGTGGCTGTGATGCTTATTTAGATCAAGTTCTAAATCAAGCAGAGCTTTCTTAAGATCAATGGGCAGTAACTATCACCTCCAAAGCACACACTGGGCTTCAGCCTTAAGTCCACAAGAGACTTTCCCAATCAACAACTTTTATCATCCTCAATCTAAGGAGTCCACAACCATCCTGTCTGGAGGGCACTAGAATGGACAACCTAGTTTGGAAATAGCATCCCCAAAAAAACATTTCAACCTGCTAGAAGCTAGATGCTTCTCCTTGGACATGAACCACTATCAAAATATTTTCTGCTTCTGAGGCTACCCTTAAGTATTAATTCAAAATTGTGCCAAGAATATGGAACAGAGTGAACATTGCTATTAAATTGAATATATTTGCAAATCAAACTTATAGGAATTAAATTACAGTCAATATAAAGCACATAAACTTTTATTCATTAAACATGAAACTCAGTCAACTGAACATTTAAAGAAAGATCACAAAAATATTGTTGTTGTTATCTCTTTTATTCATTAAACATGAAACTCAATCAACAGAACATTTAAAAATGTATCATAAATACCATTGATTGGTGCTAATGGTTGATACAGGTTGCTGCCAGCATCCTAGATATCAACCAAATATCTTATTAAAATATACAATGTTCCGAGTAGCACAGATTTTTGCAGTTCCACTGGTGTTATTGCAGGAGGCTGCAATTTCTTGATGTGTTTTGTAAAATTTTTGGATGTTTCAATGGCCAGGTCATAATATTTCACGATTTTTTCCAGTTCTTTTTCTTTGACTCTGGGGTCTCCTTGTACAGCGATATCAATAAATTGTACACCTCAGCCTTGACAACCATAATATCTGGCGTGTTGTGTTCCAAATGACGATCCGTCTGTATTCGAAAGTCCCACCGGCATTACTACTACTACTACTACTACTACTACTACTACTACTACTACTACTATTATTATTATTATTGTTGTTGTACAATTGTATCACAGCGGCCAGTTGTTTCGCCGGATTTGGCATTGGTTACTAGTCGGGCCCCACCCAGGGGCCTAGGACGTCGTAACGTATTTTCGTAATATCCTGCAGATCCAAGCAGTACGACTTTTTGCATTTGACTGATGGTGATTTTGTCAATTTTTAACTGTTTTAAATGTAATTCCAGTGCTTTTGGAATAGCACCCAGTGTGCCAATTACCACTGGAATTACCACTGCTGGTTTGTGCCATAGTTGTTGAATTTCAATTTTTAAGTCCTGGTATTTTGCTATTTTTTCATGTTCCTTCTCAGCGACCCTGCTATCACCTGGTATTGCGATGTCTATGATTGTGACCTTATTTTTCTCAACCAGTGTGATGTCTGGTGTATTATGCGCCAGTATTTTGTCTGTTTGTATGCAAAAATCCCACAAGATCTTGACCATCTGATTTTCGGTGACTTTTTCAGGCTGATGTTCCCACCAGTTTGTTGCTGTTTTAATATTATAATTTTTGCACAAATTCCAATGGATCATTTGTGCTACTGAATTGTGCCGCAATTTATAATCAGTCTGCGCGATTTTTTTACAGCAGCTGATTATGTGATCAACAGTTTCATCAGCTTCTTTGCAAAGTCTGCATTTGGCATCATCAGAGGATTTTTCTATTTTGGCCTTAGTGGCATTTGTGCGGATAGCTTGTTCTTGCTCAGCCAGGATTAGTGACTCTGTTTCTTTCTTTAATGTACCTGTTGTTAACCATAACCAAGTTTGTTCACTGTCCACTTTATCTTTTATTTTTTCCAGAAATTGGCCATGCAGTGCCTTGTTCTGCCAACTCTCCATTCTTGATTTTATCACGTTTTCTGTATTCTTGTTTCGTCTGTTGGGCCTTCAGTAGTTTTTTGTTCTTTACTTCAATTAATAGATGTTCTTGACTTTCTTTTAAATAATCAGCCAGTGCATGTTTTTCTTCTTCAACTGTTTGCTTTACTTGTAATAATCCTCTGCCACCTGATTTTCGGGGCAAGTACAGTCTATCAGTATCACCACGTGGATGTAAACTATAGTGCATTGTCATTAGTTTCCTGGTTTTTTGGTCCAAAATGTCCAAATCAGCTTGTGTCCAGTTAACTATACCAGCTGTGTATCTTATAACTGGTATTGCCCAGGTATTTATGGCCTTGATTGTATTTCCACCATTCAATTTAGATTTCAAAATTTTCCTAACTCTGTTGGTGTACTCCCGCCTGACAATAGTTTTACTTCTCCATGCTTGATATTATCCAACTGCAGAATGCCTAAGTATTTGTAGGCTTCATTTTCATTACATTTAATTAGTTGGCCATTGGGCATTTCAATTCCCTCACATGCAGTGATTTTGCCTCTTTTTATGGATACAGTGGCGCATTTTTCCATGCCAAACTGCATTGAAATATCGGTGCTGAATACTCGGACTGTATTTGTCAATGATTGGATTTCTATTTCTGACTTTCCATAGAGTTTCAAATCATCCATATATAGTAAATGTGAAATTTTTTCAGCTTCTTTGGCTGTTTGGTAGCCTAATTTCATAATTTTTTTTAGATTACTGATAGTGGGATCATTGCGATGATGAAGAGAAGAGGTGAAAGTGAATCACCCTGGAAAATTCCTCACTTGATATTAACCATTCCGTAGATCTCATTCCCTACTGCCAACTCAGTTCTCCATTGTTTCATCGCCTTTTCAGTAAAGGATGTAATATTTTTGCTAATGTCAGTTGTTTCTAAGCATTTTATGATCCAACTATGTGGCAGTGAATCAAATGCCTTTTTGTAATCAATCCAGACTATATTCAAGTTCGTTTTTCTGTTCTTACAATTTTCTAATATCATTTTATCAATTAGGAGCTGATCTTTTGTGCCCCTGCTCCTTCTTTTGTTGCCTTTTTGCTCTACTGGCAAGATGTTGTTTGTTTCCAAATAATCCATCATGTTATCTGCAATAATGCCTGTGAGTAATTTGAAGGTTGTTGGCAAACATGTTATTGGTCTGTAGTTTTCAGATGTTGTTCCTTTAGTTGCATCTTTCTGAATCAAGTATGTTTTTCCAGTTGTCAACCATTCACCAATTTGGCCCTTTTGTAAAATTTCATTCAGTTGCCTGGCCAATATTGCATGTAAACTGGTCAGATATTTGAGCCAGAAACCATGTAATTGGTCCTTTCCAGGTGATATCCAATTCTTTACCTTTTTTACTCGATTTTTGACCATCTCAGTTGTTATTTCTAATACTTGCATTTGTTTGTTGCAAATGCTTCTCTCAAAGTCATGTATCCACTTTGCTTCCTTATTGTAGTCCTTTGTATTTTCCCACAATTCTTTCCAGAATTCAACTGTGGCCTGCTTTTCTGGTTTTTCACTTTTGGTGTCACCATTCACATTAAGACTTTGATAAAAATGCCGTTGATCTGATCAAAATTGCTGATTTTGTTTATATTGGATGATTCATGCCTCATATCTTTCAATTTTTCTAGCTGTTGCTGTTATCCGCTGTTTTACAATCTCTTCAGCTTCATTGATGTTTATTGTATCCAATCTATATCTTCTGATTAGCCAATCTATGGTTTTGTTGTTTTTAAGCCATTGCTCATGCATGTTCTTTAAGTTACTAGCATCTGCCCTTAATTTTTTGACTTTTTGTTCTAATCGGATTTTCCACTTTGGCTTTGATGCTTTTTCTGTTGTGTGACTAGGTACTTTGATTTTAATGCCTAGTTCATTAGTGATTATTACAGCTGCGCTGTACATTAACTGGTTTGTTTCCAAGATGGATCCTGATTCAATTGTTGAAACCACTGCATTAACCATTTTCATGATAGGGGCCAAAATTTTCTTAGGCACAGTTTTTAGTGATGGTAAACGTTGCCTTTCCTCATTAAGCAGAAAATGCTCCATGATCTTATCCTTCAATTCTTTTTGTTTTTGAGTTAGTTCATCAGTTGGTTCAGTGATAACTGGTTCTAGTGGTGGTGGTGTTATTTCCTCCCCCAGAGCTTCTTCTGGGAGTTCTACTATAATGTCTTTAGTTGTGTCTTGAATATCAGTTATTTCTGCTTGTGATATTGTTTTTTTTGGTTTTGCAATTTGCCTGAATTTCCTCAAGTTCAACTTCACTAAACACTTTATTCCGTATAATAAATCGCCTTTGATCTGCTAGTCGTTGTTCACTAACACTTGAATCTGGATATTGTTCTTTCCATAATTCATACATTCGCTTTAAATAACCTCTTTTTTCTCGCTCTGAGTTGTAGTAACAGGCTATTATGGCACGGTTTTCATCTGCACTATATTTTTGTCATTTTGTTGGCTGGTCCACTTGTAGCCCACTTGTCGACGGATGTCCAGGGACCCCAACATCCGCCGCGGCCCTTGTTAACCCACACAACAACTGATGCGGTATAAAATTTTTATTCGTTTCTTTCACCATATTGTATGGGTTGGCGGGGTTTTTTTATGGGGCCAGTTGCCAACCTGACCCCAACCCTCCTCCTTTTTCATCCGGGCTTGGGACCGGCAACGGCGGAGTTGTTGTTGTTGTTGTTGTTGTTGTTGTTATTATTATTATTATTATTATTATTATTATTATTATTATTATTATCACCACCATCACCACCACCATCCCATTTTTAATGTTTGTAAGCCACCCAGAGTTTCATCTAGATGAGATGGATGGCACACAATCAATAAAATAAATAAATAAATAAAATGATACCATTTTATTGGAAATGATATCTGGAAAATATATTGACCACACCTACTTTTGAGAAATATCTGACCAGCTAAATTTTGAGATACTATATAACAATAATGATTTCCTTGATATATACAAGAATAAGCAAATATATACTTTTAGGGACTGGAATAGATAGAGCTTTCCATATAATTCTAATTTTATAATATTTGATCTCTTTCTCTTTCTCTCTCCCTCCCTCCCTCTCTGATGTACACAATAACAACTAGATTTTGTATGATCTTATCTATCTACACAAGTAATCAAATAATTAATTGTGATTATTGTCATAAAACATCCTTTTAAAATTTTCAATTATGTTAACAATTCACTTTGAAGAATGAATAACAATATGGCAATAACAATATCACAACAGAAGCCAGCAACTATATGAATTAACTGGCGAATTATAGTAATATGAGTGGCAACAATAAATTAGGATTGTTTTACTGCTGTATTTGTATTCTCTTTTTATCAGAGTAAGCCATGGAAAATTGAAGCAATATAGGTGGCTCAATCAATCAATCAGACTCAAAGCCAGTTTGGGTACTTACATTTGAATGTCTACAATGATGCAGCTTAGTAAATCTCCCAAAGGACGACGTTCTATAAAGTTAGCATCCTCTCTGAGAAGTCTCTCCACTGACAGAAGATTAGGATTTTATATGTCGAATGATGCATTTATAGAACAATCAATTCTACAGGCTGACCAAAACTAACCTTGTATATAGAGCCCAGTATCATTCATTGCTGTGCACCCAGGTGAAATACAGCTGAAACGATTGTGAGCTAGTCAAATAAAATCATAATATCAAATTTCATTGCTAATTCACTGTTTTTATTTATTTACATCTACCCAATTTATATAATCATGACTCCACTTAATGTGAATCAAATAAAAACAAAGATAAAAAGAATTACAGGTAAGAAGCCATACAAAATCAAAATAAACAAAACCCATAAACAGCATATCAGATAACATGTGTCTGAACTCAACCAAACCTTAGCAGAAAAGCAGTATCTGTCTTGCCCAATGCCTGGGAATGGGGGGGAAAACAGATTTGTAAAGATTTCTGGAAAAGTAAAAGGATTGCGGCCATATAAACCTTATTGAGCAGAATGTACCAAAAGGCACATCACTATGTGCCATCAGAATACATTGCCTCAGTAATATTATTAATATTTGTACGCCACCCAGAGTCTCCTCTAGATGAGATGGATGGCACACAATCAAATAAATAAATGAAGCAATAGCATTTAGCGTCACTGTATATACTGCTTCACAGTGCTTTACAGCCCTCTCTAAGCAGTTGACAGAGTGAGCATATCGCCCCCAACAATCTGGGTCCTCATTTTACCCACCTTGGAAGAATGGAAGGCTGAGTCAACCTTGAATTATATGTGATAATCAGCAGCTTGAATTTCACCAAGAAATCTATTGGAAGCCAGTGGAGCCAACAAAGTAGTGATGTTACAGACGTGTATTCAGGTGTTTCCATGACTATCAGTGCCACCCCATTACAGACTATTTACAGCTTCTAGATCAGAGGTGTCAAACTCAATTTCATAAAGCACTGCATCAGGGTTGTGTTTGACCCTGAGGGATCGGGGCGTGGACAGCTTGTGTTTGACCCTGAGTGTGTGTGTGGACAGCTCAATGTCACTTGTGTCAGGGGTGCATGTGGTGGCCCAACTGCTCTGCCAGAAAAAGTGGAGTTTTTGCTGTTAGAGGGTTGCAGGAAGCCATCGAGCAGCCCTCCCAAGCTCCGTTTTTCCTGGTAGAGGATTGCACAAGGTTGTGGCAGCCGAAATGGAGCTCTATTTTCACTGGCAGAGGCACTGCGGGCTGGTCCTTCACTGTTTGTAGGGTGGCCCCACAGTTTGACTCCCCTGTTCTAGATTATCTTTAAGGGCAGTACAATGTTGCATAGTCCAGATGGGAGGTGAGTAAGGCATGAGTCACTATAAGCAGGGCCCATTGATTCAGAAATGTGCACAATGGTGCACAAGGTGGAGTTGTGCCAGTATGGTCACCTGTTTCTCAAGAGTTGTAAGTCCAAGAGGATTCCTCAATTGGTACCAGTTCTAAGTGGGGAAGTATAGTCCTCTTTAGAACCATCTCTAGTTCCAGATTCAGAGAGATCCAAACCTACAACTGCTTGATCATGGTAGCATTAAGTCAAAGGTGGCTTTCCCTTAACTAGGCCCCCACAGCCACCAGATGTTGTAATCCTTTCAAAGCATCATTTGGTCATGTGGCCGGCATGACTAAACGCCGAAGGAACACGGAACGCTGTTACCCTACCTCCCTATTTTTCTACTTGCATTTTTATATGGTTTCAAACTGCTACAGTGGTGGGTTCTGGATCCCGGTGCAACGGGTACGGTGCAACCGTTATGGTGCAACTAGGCTGGGCATCCACTACATGCACCTGCTCAGCACGCGCACAGTGCACACCTGTGTACCTACCACCCGTGACGCTATGCAATGCTCCAGCTGCTCAGAGGAGCATCGCGCAGGTGCTGTACACTCCATGCGCAGAAGCCCGATTGGCTCAAATATAGGTAAGAAGGTCAGGAAGACAGGTGGGCCCTCCGGAGCACTGTACTGGAACGGTACCTGGTGCTCCCAGCAGCCACCGGTACACCCGTACCGGGGCGTACTTGTCATATCCCACCACTGAACTGCCAGGTTGGCAGAAGCTGGAACAAGTAATGGGAGTTCACTCTGTTACGCAGTGCTAGGGATTCGAACCACCAACCTTTCTGATCGACAAGCTCAGCATTTTAGCCACTGAGCCACCGTGTCCCTAGAGTTTGAACTTATCAAGTCCTTAATAGTTTGGTGCATATGTTTTTACAGGACACCTGCTTCAGGAAGAACCAACTTGACCCATGCATTGAGTTCAAACAAGCATATTGAAAATTCCTCCAAGAAGCCGGATGAGAACTTATTGTTTCTCATGGTATGTTCCTCTTTTATGGACAACATTCTGCATTATGGTATTTTTAGAAGACATTCAAAACTGAATATTTTCCCGGAGTCTTTGATTGATTGTTATATAGCAATATTGCTCTGACAACAGGTAGGGGTTGGTTTTTTTTTGGAGGAGTGTATTCTAATGTTACTTTTATGGATATATATGTTTGTAAACTTTCACAAGTCTGTTGGAATGGGCAATTTAGAAATAGTGTAAATATATAAAAATGTGTATTTATTTCACCTCCCACTACATGTTTACTCAAAAAAATATCCTATAATATCAGTAAAGCTTAGCCTGAGGACGGTGTGTGTGCTACTGCAGCCTAAATTTCTTTTTCTTACATTTTATCAATTTAAAGAGGGCTTAACATCTATGAAACATTTATTTTATTTTTTGGAAGGCGGCAGGCGGCTCAATCTCAACTTTCCTTTCCTTTTTATTGATGAGCAACCATGTTTCAACCCATTCATTTTAAAATATGCTGTGTGGCTGCTTCCCTATATAATTTGTTGCAAATGCAATAATGGTATCTTGTTCCTTCTTTCATAGTTTTCTTTAACAGAATGTAAGACATTTTTTGTTGTGCAGCAATGATGTGACTTCATATTGTTATGCCTTGCATATCTTTTATTTTTCTTCTGTTGTTCATCATTCTCTTCCCATCCTTGTTTTATATGACATTTCGGAGATGGTACCCATAGCAACACCCACTAGTAGGGATGAGACTCTGAAGCTGTTTTAGTCATTCCTAGAGCTGAGCACTGACAATGCCAGTCATTAATCTAGCAGCATCTGCCTACTCAGATCTGAACAGTGCCTTGTTTGGTCTTCCCCCCTCCAGCAGTAACCACCTAGTGCACAGAGATCCAGAGACTTGCAGTTAATGATTTGTCACTTATTCAGAATAGCTTCACTTGGCAGCTGTGTTATCCATCCTGTTTGGTATTACCACCCTGTATTGTGATACAATTATCTCTCGGAGCTGAACATGGGCAACTGAAATTTCCAATTAATCTGGAAACATTTTGAAATCATTTGGGATCTTCATTCAAGGTAAACAAAAGCATTGGTTTACTTTTTTTTCTAAAAAAATTTCCTTAGCTTCACAAAGATTTCAGGGAGGAAAAAAAATGTCATTGCTTTTTTCTTTTTTTCTTTTTTTTTGCATGCTCAGTTTGAATCACTCTTCAAATTTCAAAGTCTAAACTTGCTGGTTGTCACCAACTAATCTTGGTGTCTAGATTAAAGGAAATTGCTGGTGTTTTCTCAAGGCATGCCTTTGGCAGAAGAAGTCTGTGTTGATGATAAGGCATTCAGCATGAGGAAGAGTTACCTAGCCTCAACTGGGAGGAACATTTGTTCTGTTCCACATAAACTAGCAAATAGAAATTATGGTGCAAGTGTAAATCCTTTTATTTCAGCATACCGATTCCCAACTCCATGACACAATTTATCTCTAAAGGTATTTTTTGGAGGGGAAATGACCGTTGCCAAAAAAAATGAGATACAGAACATTAAATAAAAGATACATTTGGGGTACAGACCTAGAAAATGAGATTTTTTTTCTATTTAAGGGAAAATTCCATCCATTATGAATTACGTATTTGGGGATTCAAATAATACAAGGCCTACCTCTAAGCTGCAGCAGACAGAATCTGAAGAAGAACCATTCAGTCCACCTGCTCCATCAATTTGTCTCCTATTCAGTTGGTCAATATAAGGGATTCTATGCACTTTCAGATTCGTTGTGGTGATTTAGATCCTCATGGCTTTTATCTGCTTCTTTTTCCTTTTAGACTGTGAGCCAAAACGTCCTTATTTTTGCTTAGTTTGT
Organism: Thamnophis elegans; assembly: GCF_009769535.1. Classification (NCBI taxonomy): domain Eukaryota; kingdom Metazoa; phylum Chordata; class Lepidosauria; order Squamata; family Natricidae; genus Thamnophis; species Thamnophis elegans. Next base: position 122,123,496 of record NC_045541.1, read on the forward strand.
GCAAATTGGTCTTTTCTGCTACATATCATTAACTTTTAAATGACAGATTTGGAAAAAAAATATTATAAATGCTTTACTACATTGCTTGTTCTAAAGCACAGTAAGGATTATCATTGAATTACAATCTTTAAAGTAAACAGCTTCCTCGAAATTAGAGGTGATATGCTCACAACTTCAGGTTTGAAACTGTAAGAAAAAAATGAAAAAGAATGACTTCCAACTTTGGTACAGATGTCCAAAGAAGATGGGTGGTTCAAAAATGTGAAAAATAAATAAATACAGGCATGCATCAAAATCTAAACTTAGGTTAAAATTTGTCTATATTATTTCCATAATCCCATATCGTTCTGTTCATTGAATCCCTATCAACATTTCATTTCTTTAGTTTTTCACGAAAAAATTGCAAAAATGGTTTCCAAGTAGAAATAAAATTAGTCAATGTCAAAGCTGCTAAGTCTACCATCTGTGTCAATTCCATCACTTCATCATTCATTCGTCCATTATAGGTATTTACAAGCCTTTCCACATCTGTGCATATAAAAGTCTCACCACTGTTATTATATATAAAATAAAAGTTCCATGAGATGTTCCCTATGTTTTATATTTTTCGTCTTTTTACACCTCTCTCTTCTTTTTTTCTTGATCTTTTTTCTTTTGCACAACTTTTGTCTTTTAATCTTGTGTTTTGTTATAACAAAAGAAGAATATGGAAGTTTAAAACCTACAAGACCAATTCTGATGAATATCGTGCAACATCAGTGTCTACACTTAAGCTAAGGCAAGTAAGCACATCTGTTCATTAATGGAAACATTGATGTAGATGCTTTGTTTCACCTTCAAATGTGATTGGTAGGTGAGAATTTGCATCTAGAGTTTCAAAATGTAATAGAAAAATAGAACAAGGCTCTCTTGACTTTGCCAAATGAAGCTCCAAAATCCCTTGATAATTTTGAGGCACAACATTCTGAAACATGAAAAAAATGAAAATAATAATTACTGAAAGCCTAAAAGGCAAAGGTTCCCCTCGCACATGTGTGCTAGTCGTTCCCAACTCTAGGGGTGGTGCTCATCTCCATTTCAAAGCCAAAGAGCCAGCGTTGTCCGAAGACATCTCCGTGGTCATGTGGCCAGCATGACTAAATGCTGAAGGTGCATGGAACGCTGTTACTTTCCCACCAAAGTGGTTCCTATTTTTCTACTTGCATTTTTACATGCTTTGGAACTGCTAGGTTGGCAGAAGCTGGGACAAATAAAAGGAGCTTGCTCCATTACCTGGTACTAGGGATTCGAACCACCAACCTTTCTGATCGACAAGCTCAGCACCTTAGACACTAAGTCACTACTGAAAGTCTACCAGTGTTTTATTTTTATGGAAGAAATAGTCCCATATCCCAGAATGGTCTGATACTGAAGGTGTTCAGCTCAATTAAATTATTAGCAAGCTTCCATACCACATATACAGTGAGGGAACAGTGGGTCACAAAGTTTGTAGAACAAAGTATTCTATAAAGAATGGAATTATGAAAAAGATAGGTTTAAGTATTGAGCAAAGAATATCTTGTGGATCTTGAAATACAGCTCTTTTTGCCAAGGGTGATTCTGATCCATTGGAAACAAAATTGATCAATATGAGTGATTTACAAGGCAATGTATAAAACTCTGATTGATTTATAAAATGAAAGAGAGGCTCTACTTTTTAACATATAACCCTATCTGATATTTGATCATAAATTAGTCCTAAATTCCTGGCAAATTAGATTACATTTACATTAATCTAAATTAAGTCAGTGTGATTAATGAAATTTCAGATACTGATAGAATTAACTCTAATTAGTAATTTTGTAAAGCATTGCTAAATTAAATATCTTGAGCAATAGACATCCCTTCTCTGCAGCAGTAGCAGCAGCAGTAAATTCAGTACATATTTAATTACAAGGAAAAAAAGTAATAACTGTGTTCTATGCATTTTATTCTGCTATGTAACTATGTTAATGAAGCTTAAAAAGTGATTGGAAGTCAAGCAATTGGTCTAACAGTACTTGAGAGAACTGGTTATGGAATCAGTCCCTGAGGTATCACAATATTCATGTATAATGCCTAAAGCTATGGGTGATAGAGAAGAATGGACTTTCAATCTGCTTGCTCGTATATGCCGACATATAATTCTATTCCTGTTCCCCCTAATCTAGGATGCTAAATCATGCTATAATGAAGTACTGAATTATTGAGGCTTTTCCAATTTCCACAGAAATGGACTTTAATTCAAAACTATGCCCAGTTAATTAAACTTTCCCCATGATCTAATTTGCTCTAATTATTTTTATAAATTGAAATGTTACTGAGGTTGTATAAAATTACCCTAAATTGGAGACAGTCTCCAGTTAAATTAGAGTTTTTATGGGGTGTGGTGGTGAGAGAGCGAAAGAAGGGAAAAGGAAACAAACAACAGAATACTACTGTATGGATTCTTTTTATAACCAACAGCATAATAGTTCCCAACGGCCTACAAAAGAATCAACAACATAAAATTGTGTAACTTCAATTTAAGAGCGTACAGTTTCAATCTGTTTATTAATTTTAATTTAAATGTCCACCAATGAAATTAAACAAGTAAAATATAAACTATTACTTTAAGATTTGAATAAATTTTAATTAGGTTTGAAATCTCAAATACAATTTTATCCTACTGAGCTCAAGGGCAGTTAGCTATAAGTTATTGTACTGCAATAGGATTGCACTGTAGGTTTAATTTCCAAAGTTCACCATGGAACATGCATCTGAATAGACATGCATAGGATTGTACTGTCAGCAGATTGAAAATATAGCTTCATTAATCCCAGAACTAAAAGTCTAGGATCAGGCTTTAGCAGTTTTCAAGGGAAATGATTTTCTTAGCTCTGGGAAAACCATAAAGTCACACATGATGCGATTTAAACCTGATACACATTGAATATAGCTGTTCTATTATTTTCAATACAGTCTCCAGGTTAAGAACATTTGATTAAAGGCAAACCCTAGAGAGGATTGCCTATTACTAAAAGGACATCACATGTTTTTAATATGTAGCCTATTTTCAACAGTTTTCAGAGGTTCCTGAAAGCATTATGTAGCTTTAACACTTCATCAAATCACGGAAGGAGAACACCATACACCTTTTTTAGTAACAGTCAGTCTGTTTTGTAAGAATGAGTTTGGACTTGCCTATAAAAGACAAGAGAAAATTGCTAAACAATGTTTTTCAATGGTGCATGATACATTAACTACAAATAAACAACATTTATTTGTGGGGGAATTTTAGCAGTTGATCTGCAATAGAAGAATTTTGAAAGACATATAAAATAATATATTTCAAATAGGTAGTCCTCGACTTAATACAATTGAGCTCAAAAGTGGGCTAAGTGAGACATTTGTTAAGTGGATTTTGCCCCATTTTATTATCTTTCTTACCATAGTTACTACAGTTGTTAAGTGAATCTGACTTTCCATTGACTTTGGTTGTCAGAGGATCAAAAACGTTGGTCACATGACCCCAGGACAATACAGCTGTCATAAATATGAGTCAGTTGCCAAGTACCTGAATTTTGATCACATGATCATGGGGATGCTGCAATGGTCATAAGTATGAAAAATTGTCATGTCACTTTTTCAGGGCCAAGGGAACTTTGATTGGTCACGAAACTACCTGTATTAAATAATGCAAGTAACATAATACATGCTAAATGGTAAACCAGACCAGGGGTGGGATTCAAAAATTTTAGCAACAGGTTCTCTGCCCAGTTGCATGGCCATGGTGGGTGTGGCCATGTTGGCCTCCTGCACCACAGCGGTGTGTGTGCATTTTTGCCCTCCCTGAGCTCTAGAGGCTTTCCTTGAGCCTCCAAGAGGGTGAAAACGTCCTCCCCAGGCTCCGGAGGCCCTCTGGAGCCAGGAAATGGGCTTGTTTCTGGCCTTCCTAAACTTCTGGTAGGCCTGTTTTTTGCCCTCCCTGAGCCTCCGCAAATACCCTGCACTTACTTGCATCCAAACCTGGCTGCGTGGGGACTCCTGAGAGGGGAGAGGCAAAGTGGGCAGGGCCAGCGAGGAATGTGTTTTGGGTATTCCCCAAACTGCACAGAATCTTATCTAGACCTTCTTCCAAACACCTGCTAATTCCCTGGACCAGAGACTATTTAAAAGGTTAGGGGTACTTCACTTAAAAGAGGGCTCATCAATTCACTGCACAGTTTGGGAAAATAGCAATAGCAATAGCAGTAGACTTATATACCGCTTCATAGGGCTTTCAGCCCTCTCTAAGCGGTTTACAGAGAGTCAGCATATTGCCCCCAACAATCTGGGTCCTCATTTTACCCACCTCGGAAGGATGGAAGGCTGAGTCAACCCTGAGCCGGTGAGATTTGAACCGCTGAACTGCTGATCTAGCAGTAGCCTGCAGTGCTGCATTTAACCACTGCGCCACCTTGGCTCTTCAAAACAATGCTTCCAGCATCCAGTCCTTCATAGAAGTGGACTAGCATTTTTTTATATCATTTTCTACCTCTGCAAGGAAGAAAGCAGATGTTATAAGAGACAAAGTATTATTGTAGTTTGTCTGTTCCCTGTACTATCTAACCCAAATATCATCACATTGCATTCCTATCAGGCTCTCATTATAAAGCTATTTTCTAAATTGTATAATGAGATTTTCATCTTCTTTTGTTTCCAAACCAGCATGTCAGAATTTTCACTTCTGTAATAGTCAATGAGTTAATTCACTTATTTAAAACAATGAGAGTACAGCTTACCTCAATGAGTCCATGGCAGCTAACATTATTTAAGAGAGTAACACCATTTTAAGAATAATGTATTGATTATGTGCCATCAAGTCTGTATTGTCTCTTAGCATAACGGAGCAACTATAAAATATTGCATTTGAAAAGGCACTTATTAATGAGCCCAGAATGAAAGGTTTCAACCACTGTTTAACCTTAGACAAATAGTAAGACAGAACAATGGTATGTGGTGGCTCAGTGCCTAAGAAGCTGTGTTTGTTGATCAGAAAAGTTGCCAGTTCGACAGTTCGAATCCCTAATGATGCATAACGGAGTGAGTTTCCATTACTTGTCCCATCTTCTGCCAACCTACAGTTTGAAAGCATGTAAAATGCAAGTAGAAAAATATGAACCACCTTTGGTGGGAAGGTAACAGTGTACCATGCACCTTTGGCATTTAGTCATGCTGGCCACATGACCATGGAGACATCTTTGGACAGTGCCGGCTCTTCAGCTTTGAAACGGAGATGAGCACTGCCCCCTAGAGTTGGGAATGACTAGCACTTATGTGCGAGGGGAACCATTACCTTTAAGACAGAGGAAAGTATACCAAGAAACACTTTATTTATTTAATGAAATCCAAAATTTCTTATCTAGTATAGCCAAGGATTCCATCCCAAATTGTATGCAGAATATTGTCACAATCAAGGTTATTCAAATACATTTATAAGATTTGGCCAATTACTATTTAGTTCAGACAAATAGAACACTGAAGCATATGAAAAGCATCAGATGGATGTGGAGAAGGTAAGTTTGACTATTGTCTGTAAATTGTTCATTAACAATTTATTTTTATTTATCAACTAATTTTATCATGTCAATTAAGTTATGGGTGATATAAGAATCTTTGGAATTTGTGATACATCTTCAGAGTCATTTTATGTATTTATATGCATATGCATCCAAAAAACATTTTTGTACAAAATTTCACTAACTCCTTTTTCTTAAACTTCATAGACCTGTTAATCACACTTGCTTATTTTATACTTCAATTATTTTTAATATAACTGTATACGAATAAGCAAAAAAAAAAAAGGATTTTCAAAAAGTTTTAGAAAACCCTAGGTTCAATCTAATGTCACTACATAAGCTGCCTATCTTTCAATGGCCCTGTTTTTGACCTAAAGGGACTCTGGCTCAGGGGAGAACATTATGTTTTTGTTAGTTATTTCATTACAAGGTTCCTGCTGAGAAGAGACTTCCAAGTGGGTTAATTAAATTAATTAAGTATGTCTTCTGATAGAGACTTGCAACCCTTTGGAAGGACTGTAGCTTACAATTTTCTGTGTGAGTTGATACTAAAAGACATTTGTCATTGTGTTCAATTTAAATGCATGTACTTTCTTTGCTTGTGCAATTCCACTGAATAGTATATTTGCTGAAGCAGAAAAAATGGAGCATAAATGTATAATTTACCTGCTATAGATTTTCTTTACCCCTTCCCCCTCTTTAAACCCACGCACAGATAGAGATGAAAACAAACACCATGTCTCAAATATTTTACTGAGAAGTGATCATTCTAAATCTAGTCAATCAATGAATGTCTTCTTGAAAAGTGAAAAATTATGTACAGTTGCAGATGATCAATGCATGTTTTATTCAATAGTAAGCTCTTCCTAATGATCCAAAAGAAATTGTTTTGCTCACATACACATGAAAGGTAGGGCAGGCTGTCTGCTCTTATCTTCTTCACTTTCAGTTACAGTAATGTCTAAATCCGATGCCCGTGTGCTTTCCACAATATTTAAGGCTTTAGTCAAAATAATGACAGCATAGCATAAATTGAGAAGAATTCTCCACCTCTTTCATATGTCATTTGATTTCACAACAAACTTGCAAAAGCTATGGGTTTTCCTCACAACAGCATAGGGACATCATTTGTTCCCTCTTGCACCCTCCATGGATGCTTCTGCACTGCCCTTGAACACTTTTAATTAAATTACGTGAAGATAAACTGATGAAATAAACTAATGAAATGAGCATGAAACTGATTACCTTCATGTTTCCAAACATTTTAACAGTGCCTCGGGTTTGCATAAGTTCAATATGGTAATGGTTTATCTTGCTTTCTTTCACTTGCCTATTCTAGAAAAAAAAACAGGAATTAGAAAGTAAATAGTTTGTGTGTGATTAAACTAGTCCCTATATTAGTGTTCTCCAAAATTGACAGGCCCTCGATACTTTCAACTACATAGCAAGTTAAATAAATAAAAATATTTTACATTTAGGAAACTGTTTTATCTACTCCAAACATTTGTACACAATTTCACTTACACCTTTTTCTTAAACTTCACAGACCTGTAATCATACTTACAATTTATACTTAATATAACTCTATATGAATAAGCAAAACAAATAAGATTTTCAAATGTTAATAATTTGTGAAACAAACAATAACCACAAGAAAAGGAAAGGAATTAGATTTAAACATTTAGGAATGGACTGCTACATGAATCTGAAACCTGGAAAACTGAATTGATTTAAAAAAAAACAGGATGGAACAAATTATAGTCTAGAAATGAGAAATGGCAGAAACTATTACTAATTGCTACTACTACTAATAATTATTATTATTAATAGTAGTGGTAGAAATTTTTCACACCAACACTAATAATAGCTTGTTACTAATGGCCCAGAGAGGTCAGTTTCAGGTACATTTCCCACTTAGATTTACTTTTATAAGTCACACATTCTGAATTTCTTTCTGTGCTGAGATTGATGGCTTCAGTGGAATAGAAAAAAGTCTATGAAAGAGATGAACTGATGAAAATTAGAAATGAAGGACATGACCTTCACACGTGATGGACCATGTATCAATTTTATATACTGGACAAAATAGGTGAAAATAAGATTTGGCTTGCTAGACATCTATTAGGAATGGACCTTCTTGTATGGATCAACATTTGCTGAATTTTTCTCTAACTTTGTTAAATCTTAAAGTAATTTGAAAATAGTAAAAGTCAGAATATGTCCCCACTGCAAATAAAAGGGCATTGTGTCACTACCAGTAAGAGTTGGAGTTACACAGTAACTGCAGATAATTACAATCATTTAATTCAAAGTCCCAAGTCACTTCATGCAGAACACAAGTCATTTATCATTATTGACCTTAGTTGAAACAAATTTACCTAAATCAATAAGGGTTTCAAATATCCATTAGAGAAGTCAGTGATTGGTTTCAAATGATAAGCACTTCATATATACCTATATTAATAGGGAGAAACTTGTTCAGGATGTTTGGATTAATGAAGAAGTGTTAGTTTTTGGACAAGATAGTTTAGTAAAATGGAATTGACCTTAATTCTTTGTAATGAATATTAAGTAAAACTAATTGTTTCCAGCAAGTCATCTTAACTACTGAAAAATGGTAAATAACCAAAACTTTAATATCTTCTCTTCATAACAAACTTATTGGATCAAATTTAACAAAAATGAATGAATGTTATTGTCAATCCCTAAGGAAAATAAGCCAGTCCAAAATTCAAGGTACATGAACTTTATTTTTGTTGTTAGTTGTGAAGTCATGTCTGACCCATCGTGATCCCAAGGACAACGTTCCTCCAGACCTTCCTGTCCTCTACCATCCTCTGGAGTCCATTTAAACTCATGCTGACTGCTTCGGTGACTCCATCCAGCCACCTCATTCTCTGTTGTCCCATTCTTCTTTTGCCCTCAATCTTTCCCAGCATTAAGCTCTTCTCCAGGAGTCCTTCCTTCTCATTAGGTGGCCAAGGTATTTGAGTTTCATCTTCAGGGTCTGGCTTTCTAAAAAGCATTCAGGGTTGATCTCCTCTAGGACTGACATTACCTTTTTACTCTTTTACCCTGTTACTCTTGATATGGAATGGACTAGTGTTTCCATAGTTTCTTGACATTGTAAATATCAATGAGGCCACAACATTCTGAGTCTTCAAGGTTGATGACCCCTAAAGATTCAAATCCATTTTCCAATCAACATCAGCAGCAACAACAACCGCAATCTAGCAAGGTGTGCATGTCTTGATGCACCTAGAATATTCAATATTCAGAACTATTCATCAGCAGAACTATTTTGAATATGTGATTTTATTGTTGGAAGAGAATAACTTCTTCCTTATATGTAAACCTATTCTTCCTTATATGAAACATACTCACAAATTCAATGTTCATGCAGCCATTCTAATTCAGATAAAATGGTCTAAATATTCAGCTTTTCTCCATTTTGTATGCACGTTAATTTTATTTTTTTGAAAATAAAGTCATCCAAAAACTTTTAAGAACCTGCAGGTTGCAATCTTAGTTATACATGTAGTATTTCATTATCATAACAAATTTGTAAGGTTAGATTGAGAATTCTTTGTAGTATGATGTGCAATTCTCTGGGAATTGCGAATGGAAAATATTTGGAGAATAATTATTTCAAATTATTATCCAAATGTTTTCTACTGGCAATTCCCAGATAATCATACATTTCAAAGATTTGGTGAATAAAATTTATAGTTTGGAAATAAATTATAAAAAATGTATTAAATTAAACATAGCTATGGTTACTAATTCTTGAACATCCTATTTGAGAAGCAAAATCCTAAACAAGTTTTAATCTTTAAACATAGTTAGTCACTTCTGAATAAATCCATAGTATCATAAACAAAATGAATTTGCAGCCGGGCCACTGATTTCAGAAGCAGAGAATGTTTTTACTCCATTGCAGTGAGATGGAAGAAGCAATATCATTACATAAGCAAATAAACTGATTTTAAATATGTAAGAGGATAATTACATTTTTTCTTCAATTCAATCATGTCTGATTCTCAGAGGCTTCTTGGAAAGGTGCATGCAATTTTTTTGCCAATTTTTTTCAAGAAATGATTTGCCATTGCCTACTTCTTAGGGCTGAGAGAAAGGGACTGGCCCCAAATCCCCCAGCTGGGTTTGTCTCCAAGGAAATACTGGAACTCATGATCTCCCAGTTTATAGCAAGATGTCTTAACCACTACACCAAATCGGCTCTCACATTGGTCTCATAATAATGAACCTAATTACTTTGATTTGTAATTTCAAATTACAAGTAATTTGTTTATTACCCTTTCTTTCAGATTTCATGAATTGATTCACGCATGAATAAACAGTATGTAACTTGACTGGATGACTGAATTTCCTGTGGGTACAACCTTATTTTTATACACACATGAACATGCAACACTATGCTTCAACCTACTCAACAAGATAAGAAAATGTTGACATTCTCTGGGTCCCATCTATTAAAACATGGCACCTGATGGGACCCAGGAAATGTGTCTTTATGCACCTGCTCTGTGCAACAGCATCCTCCACCATTAATAGCTGGCTATAATCCTGCTAGCCTTTAAGTTTAGTAAGCCCAGAAGATTCAACGCTTCCACTGGGCACTGGGCCAAGATGTTGCATGAGCTATCAATATGTGGATTTTTACCCCAATACTCTAAGATGAATTTATGGGTTTTGTTTGACATTCTTGGGCAGCTTTTATAATATGTATTTTTGTTCTTTTAATATCACCAGATGCTCAAAACCATGTGACAACCATATACATATGAATATAAATAAAAAGCTATGATATTATTCTAATTCCTAAAAAGCTAATTCATATATTTAAATGATTTTAAAAGAACATTGTCACTGGAAGCACAAAGTAGCTTTATTTAAGTAGGATGAGACATGGAGAAATTGTTCCCTGCTTCTCTATATACAATAAAAAGTTTATTTTTCTGAACCAGAAAATACAAAACTCAGTTATAAACTTAACACTGATTTCTATTACATTACACCAGATTTTCAGGCAGATTCAGTGGATGGGTAAGAAGGATTTTTTTTAAACCATGTGCTCCATCTTGCAGAAATAAAAACAGATTTAGTGTTTGATCCGTGTTTGCATCTCAATACTTTTGTGTCTTCCAGTGAGTTTTATGCACAAATAAGGTCTGTATATTTCAACCTGTCTTCTTCCTCAAAATAGGTTATAGTTAGGGTTATTGATCAATGGTTAACAGTTATCTCACTATGTTTTTACTGTTTTTATGGTTGTTCACTATCTAGAGTCACTAGTTTGAGATAGACAATTATATAAAATGAATCAAAGAATCAATGAATTAATTATATCATTGATGGGATCCCCTCTCACCTCCCTTATACATCCCAGATACAATTTAAGACATGCTCAGGGAGTTTATGTGCAAAGTCATACACTAAAAATACATTGATATATACATAAGACCATTCAAAGTAGAATATTTAGATTAGATTAGAATTCTTTATTGGACAGGTGTCATTGGACACACAAGGAATTTGTCTTTGGTGCATATGCTCTCAAGAATCATAAGATATAACAATGATAGTCATAGGGTGCAAATAAGCAATAAAATCATACTAGAAAACAATCAATATAAATCATAAGGATACAAGAAACAAAGTTACAGTCATACAGTCATAAGTGGGAGGAGATGGGTGATAAGAACAATGAAAGATTAATAGTAATGCAGACTTAGTGAATACCTTGATAGCGTTGAGGGAATTATTTGTTTAGCAGAATGATGGCATTCGGGAAAAAACTGGTCTTGTGTCTAGTTCAGAGGTGGGTTGCTCCGAGGACACATACCAGTGGGCATACCGGGAGTGAAAATCACCCATACATTTGCGTACCCACAGCGGCAGTGATGTGGACATGCCCCCATACCAGTATGGTCCCCTGGCTGCCCCCATTTGCAAGGCACTTCTCAAAGAAAAGGAAGGAGGTGTGGGGCTTCTTCAGAGGATCCGAGGCAAGAGCAGCGTTGAAGCCCTCTCTGAAGCAGCTGGAAAAGCAGTTTGTTTCTGGGCTAGCTGATAAAAGGAATGATTCTTATATGGTTCTATGTTTTTGATGTTTTGCTGTTTGTGTAATATGGGCTTTGTGTTTCTAAAAGGGTTTGAATGATTCCCTGCTTGTGATGGAACCAAACTTTATATAGGCTCATTATTTCATTATCTCTATCTCGCATGTGGAATGAGCCTCAGGCAGATTTCTTTGTTAGCAGAAAGAAAGAAAAACAGCACAGCAATTTAGGGCTAGCGGCCTACTCCGAGGTCATCTAGTTCAACCCCCTGCTGCAGCAGGAAACCTTACATTGTCTGGATTATTTTGGTCCCTCTAACAGAGAAGAAAATTGCCAGAAAGGTGAAGGAATTTACTAGGACAAGGCTGCCATGCAGAGGAAGGCAGAAGCAGTCCTTGACTTATGACTACAATTGAGCCCAAAATTTTGATTGCTAAGCAAGAGCATCATTAAGTGAGCTTCACCACATTTTACCCATCCATGACATCTCCTGGTGAGTTACATCACATTGGCCATGCCCACCCAGTCACATGACCACCAAGCAACACCCACAAAATAGGCCACGCCCACAGAATAGGTAGTAAAAAAAATTGAAACCCTGGTTTAGTTGTCTTGGAGTGCAGTGCTCTACAGCATCGTTTTGAGTGTAGGAATTGAAACAATTTATGTCCAGGATGCAAAGGTATCTGTAAATATTTTCACAGCCCTCTTTTTGACCTGTGCAGTGTACAGGTCCTCAACGGAAAGCAGGTTGGTAGTAATTGTTTTTTCTGCAGTTCTGATTATGCTATGAAGTCTGTCTGTCTTGTTGGGTTGCAGAACCAAACCAGACAGTTATAGAGGGGCAGATTTTAATTAGACAAAAGAATGGCATTACTCAGTTCAGATGAAAGTGGGTTTCTTACATTTTAATAGCTCTTTGTTTTAAATACTTTAGTCAAAATTGCAACAGGAAAAAAATTAAAGAGTTGGGCTTGAAATAGAACTCCAGCCAAACCTTATTGTCAAGTTAAAAGCCTATTTTAAAGCTGTACATGAATATCCAATCATGATTCTTTCCCCCTCACTCTCCAAAACCCAAATTTTACATTCCAATCCAATCTCACTCCTCTTTAAAAAAAAAAACTAGGAAGAGAGAAGGCTGTTTCTGGCTGGTGAAGTTATTTTTTCTTGGATACTATATGTGTTGTATATTACTTGTGTATTTGTTTCATTGGTTAGAAATGAGACAAGAGGGTTAAAATAAATGTTACATGATAATTGGTATTACTGACACAAGCACAAACAGGGCATAGATGTTAATATTTGTAGACACTGTTTTAAAAATGGTTTCAAAATGGTCTCTTCTTTGCAAAACATTTCATCTATTTCTTCTTTTGAAAGCAATTTGTCTTGGATATTTTTGCAAAGTCTCTATTCTACTGGGCTGTGCAGACACTCCTTAATAAAGGTCCATAATAATGCATGTCCCCTTTAGAACTAGTTGACCAGTAGCATAATGTTATGAATTTTGAAAATGCTGTCAATTGGGATTGATTGCATTTACCAATTTAAAATGAGTTTTGTTTCAAAGCGCTTTGCCTGCCATCCAAGGTAATTGGAAAGCAAGTTTGAAAAATCTTCTATTGTGCATTTTAAAATTGACCAAGGCTGCAAAGGCAGCCTCTTAAACAAAATATAATTAATTCCTATCTGTCTAGCCTGATCAGTGTAAGTTGACAGTCCCTCTGTATTTCTTATTTTTAATGTATGTGTTTTTTTTTCTCTCCAATAGACTACATCTTCCTTTCAACTGGCTTCTTTCCTTCTGTAAATTGGCATTTTCTTTCTTCTAGAAATCTCATTATTATCTAGTGTTTTTTCAATGCTTCATAATAAAGTTTCCCAGTGTAAATATATATTTTTCTTTACCAAAGCTTTATCCTCCCTTTCCTTTAGTGGTCTGAATTATGACATATGCCATTAGTGTTCTGGAATCATCCTAAACACTCAGTATTCAGCCTATTCTTCTTTTATTTCAACAAATGGCACTGTCTTCCAGAGTTGAAATAGGAAGAATAATCTAGTATTTAATTCTGCATGTTGCCCTCAGATGAAATGTATCTGGGGTTTTTTTAATGTTTCATTTAGGTACATCATATAACTATTTCCCAGGATATTATTTGTTCTAAAAAGAAATTGTTAAAAAAAATCCAAGTTGGTTATTATCAATAACATGGTTTGAATCAGGATTGATGCCTGTTGACTGCATGGATAAAAGTTCATCATGTCAACCTATCTCTGGTAACCAGTTCATTGCCATCTGTCAACAGTAAGGTATAATACTACTTTTATATCCTATAAACCATAGTTTAATTCTGATGTTCTTTACGCACAAACGCACACACACAAAGTATATACACACATATACATATACATTCTCTCTTTTTTTATTTCTGCCCTGCAATAAAATATTCCTACAATATCCACCTACTCTATCAATTGTCTTTTTTCTTCTTTTACTTCTCTCAATCTTGGCAAACATATGTTTTCTTTCTAGACTATCATGCACTTGCATTGTATTCCCAAACAATATAATTCTCTTTTTAAAAGCGCCAATGAACTTTCTTTTTTATACCAGAGTTCTTCCAGGGGATGGGGGGTATTCTGGCAAAAGATTAACAATCTTACCTGCCCGTCGATTTGGACACCCAAAAAGCTACTGGCCTACAGATAAATCTGAAAGGGGCCCTAATGAAAAATATTATTAAATCTGTAGATGCATATAGGACTTGAAGGAGGATTGGCCATAGCCACCTAGAAAAGGAAAATAGTTAAATATTGTAATTGTCAGTTGATGTGAATGGTTTGTTGTAGACATATTCTGTTGACTGTATGGAATAAAAATCAGGAAATTAACCTATATGATAAATAGGATTAAGTAATTAATGGAAGTCATGATTTTATTTCATAACACACACTTCACTTTTGAAGAATAGTGGATGATGATGATGATGATGATGATGATGATGATGATGATGATGATAATGAAGGATCATGGTAGACAATGCTTTTATCAAGAATATCCAAAATGATACCTGATGCAAATCATACCATGATATGTCTCTTGTTAGTTTGATGTTCTTGTGGCTTTTATGGGACTTATGCCTTATACACAGGCATTGCAGTCCATGATGTGCTAATATATCACTAAAAATTGATTAGGAAGCATTACGAAACAATTTCTCTATAGTCTGTGACATTGAAAATACAGCATTTAAATGCAAATATTTCCAAATAAGATGTGATATTATATTATATATATATAACACTATATTTCTATTCACATTTGGACTTCAAATTAGTCATTATTATATATAAATATGCAGTATACATATGCACTATGGTTAGTCTCAGAGACTCCGATGAAATTATGGTATTCTAAATGCAAAGTAGTGGTTATAATTTGATATGATTACCAGTTCAGTGCACTCACATGCTCCTACTGTGAATTCCAATAAGCTCAATTGTATATAAGAATGTAATAAGCTCCTCATCAAATAGTGATCAGCCAGTAGGAGAATATCAATCACTAAATATAAATAAGGAAAAACATATATAAATGTGAGGCTGTTTTCAGTAAATCTCCAGTTTCCGTGTGCGGCTTTTAAATGCAATGTCGTTCTAATACAAGGCCACCTTCATCTAATTGTCAGTGACTGACTAGCATGTATTACTGATGTTAACTGATTGGTGCAGATGAGTGGCCCTTTTGGAGATAAGCCGTGCTGGGTTACAGGTTGAACATTAACTGTCCCCCCTCCTCTTTAATATCTACATGAAACCGCTGGGTGAGATCATTCGACGGCACGGGATAAAATACCACCAGTATGCGGACGATACACAGCTGTATCTGTCCGCCCCGTGCCAACTCAATGAAGCGATTGACGTGATGTGCCAGGGCCTCAAGGCTCTTAGGGACTGGATGGGGGTTAACAAGCTTGTACTCAATCCAGATAAGATCGAGTGGCTGCTGTGCTTCCCTCCTACTAATTGGCCAAGTGTTCCACCTCTCAGGCTGGGGGGGTCAAACAGTACGCCCCCTCAGACAGGGTCCGCAACTTGGGAGTCCTCCTGGACCCACAGCTGACTTTTGAACATCATTTGTCAGCTGTGACCAGGGGGGCATTTGCCCAGGTTCGCCTGGTGCACCAGTTGCGTCCCTACCTGAACCGGGAGGCTCTCACAACAGTCACTCGTGCCCTTGTGACCTCCAGACTGGAGTACTGCAACGTGCTCTACATGGGGCAGCCCTTGAAGAGTATTCGGCGACTTCAGCTTGTCCAGAATGCAGCCGCGCGAGCGATCGTGGGTGCGCCTCGGTTCACCCACGTAACACCTATCCTCCGCGAGCTGCACTGGCTGCCTGTTGATCTCCGGGTACGCTTCAAGGTGCTAGTCGTCACCTACAAAGCCCTTCATGGTATTGAACCTGGGTACTTGAGAGACCGCCTACTGCCAATTACCTCCACTAGACCAATTAGATCCCACAGACTAGGCCTCCTCCGAATTCCATCAGCCGGCCAGTGTCGACTGGCGACTACCGGAGGAGAGCCTTCTCTGTGGCTGCTCCGACCCTCTGGAATGAACTCCCCGTGGAGATCCGTACCCTTACCACCCTCCAGGCCTTCCGCATAGCCCTTAAAACCTGGCTGTTCCGACAGGCCTGGGGCTAACGACTCGCTGCCCCACTTCGAATGGTATGATTGTTGTACTTTTAACTATGTATGGTTTTTTATGTTTTTTGTTACCCTGTTTGTATTTCCCCTCCCTTTTTGAGTTGTGAGCCGCCCTGAGTCCCTTCAGGGAAAAGGGCGGCATACAAATAAATTAAACCTAAACCTAAACCTAAACTTATGTGCCAGGACAGAGGTGTTGGTATAGCCACTGTCATCCAGAAATATCTTACAACTTTCAGGGGTGATGATCACAGGTCCCTAGATGTAAGAGCCTGTTCATTAATTTGGACTCTCAGGATCAATTGGGATTGTTGCTGTTCTACCAGCAACTTCCCTGTATGAGCTTCTTGATTCCATTTCTGGAATGGTGGTGGTGTTCCCCAGACTTACGGTCTTGCAGGACTTCAACCTGCCTTCTCTAGGATTGAGAACTGATGAGGGTTCAAGAGTACATGCTCAACATGATGACTATGAGCCTATTCCAAATCATTCAGATCCCAGCATGTGACAGTTGTCACAGATCTAATGTTTTTGTGGGAAATGTGACTATATGATTTGAACTTGGGGAAGCTCTCAGTGTCTCCTATATCATGGTTAGATCATGACCTGATTACCATGGACCCCTCTATTTCCACAGACTATTGTAGGGAGGCTGAATCCATTAGATTGATTGCCCCCAGAGACGTATGAACCCAAATAGATTTCAAAGTGAATTAGGGCGTGCTACATAGTCTGTTTGAAGTCTTGGCTGCTAGATAGAATAGTGGAGGTGTGGGCAGCCAAGACTTTGGGTCATGTTAAACCCAGTGGTGGGATTCAAATAATTTAACAACTGGTTCTTTGCCCTAATTATTTCTTCCAACAACCAGTTCACCAAATTGCTCAGAAAGTGAACAACTGGTTCTCCCGAAGTGATGCGAACTGACTGAATCCCACCACTGATATCCATGTGACCTCTCCCTTCTCATGGATCCCATCACTTGCCATGGCTAACAGAGGAGTTGAAGAAGATGAAAAGAAAAAAAGAGCAGAAGCATTGCTGTCATTGAACAAAGGGCAAACTTGACCAAACATAGGTTAGAGCCAAATAGTATCAAGCTAAGCCCAAGAATATATCCTGGGAGATTCTAGGAAGTGGCTATTCTAACTCTCTCTATCCCCTGTCCACTGCCTCTTTTCTTTCCTCTCATCCTGTTTGGAATATGCTCCCTCCTTCCTGGGAAACTGCTGCTGTACTATAATTCATCACATCAGCTACCCCTCTATAGGTACCATCTTTCACAGCTATTAAGATTTACACCTTGTGGCAATAAGGGCATAACATGTCAGTATTTCTCTACCTTTCCCTTCTTTGGATCTGTTTTGCATATAATGGAAGAGATGCCATTAACAAAACACTCAGATAAGAGAGGCAGGAGCTCCCAGTGGGTTAATGATAAGACAAAGAAACTTAGGAAGGACCTACTGGATCAACTAGTTAAATGTGTCAGTGGGAAGTTTGGACTTTCAGACTTTCAAGATTGATGTCAGCCCTCCTAGGCAAATCAGGCAGAAGACATGACTAGATGTACTAATTCTACTTTATTGTAAGGCTGCTTGAATCTTGCAAGCCCTCTTGCTCATTTTTCTATGTATTGAGGAGTGGGAGGATTGTGGTCAATGGAAGGGGACAAAAAATTTTGGACTCCTGACTCTTGATAGAGTTAGGCTCCCAGCAGATGCCCCAGGACATAATTTAAATTTCTCATTATCACTGTTGCATATTTGAAAAATTAGTTATCAGTGACAGAAAATATCTCATTTGTATATTCTCCCACAAATGAATTCAGCAATGGAATCACTTTTTTTACCCAAATATTTCTAATAAGATTTCCATATGCTGATGCCTGAATTTCTATGCAAGAATATTTTTCTCTACATTCAATGTATTATACCTACTATTTTTCTTGAATTGTTTCTTTTGAATACATTAGAGCATTCCAGTGTTCCGCAACAACCATAAATATTATTCCATAAAATTTCAGTGATGCCTTTCTCATATTCATCTTTCAGATTTAGGACCTCTACTTTTGTTTATTTCCCATACTATCTTTGTTTGTTTTTAGAAACTCTGAGACCCTGTTTCTGCTTGTCTCTTGTGTTCTTCCTTCTTGGTCCCAGTCATTGGCTGCATACTCCATTCTGGGTTTTTCCTACCTTCCCATCTTTGGCTGTAGTTAAGAGGTCTCTTGATGAGACCTCTGAAGATTCATGTAGAAAAGGGATGTCCAGCTTTGGCAGTTTAAAGACTTTTGGACCTGTGGATACTCTTGATGTAGAACTTCATATTAGACACCTGTATTTGTTTTAAATATTTCAACATCTGTGGCATTTAGCTTGTCAGAACTCCCAAGCTGTGCATTTCTTTTTTCCCCCTTGTAAACTAAGGCTTTTAATTCTCCTATGTTTTGATTTAAAGAACCAGGTGTTTTCTTTCACCTCATAATTTGTGGATTGTATGTACATGAATATATGCTTCCTAAAGCCACAAAGAAAATCTTATAAACAGATAAATAACTCTTCGTAAGTTTTATTTTGTGTTACTGTGCTACATTTTCTTGGAGATCAGAAATGAATACAGTTTTTATTGTTCTTCTGTTAGACTTTCTCAGATGATAGGCAAAATAAAAAGCTAAAGTTCTGCCCAAATCACTTGTTCCAGTTCCTGCCAATATAGCAGTTCCAAAGCATGCAAATACAAGTGCATGAATAGGTACAGCATATAAGCATGCAAGATTAATTAATCACAATAATATGCATGCAAAAAACTGCTTTAAACGCAATGTAAGTTGTTCTAAACTTGATTGCAAAAATATGATTTTTGTAATAGAGTTTGGAATGCTCTACCTGGTTCAGTTGTCTCAGCTACAAATTTTCACAAGTTTTGTCACAAATTGACTTCTGTGGAACTTACTTCATACTTAAGAGGTCTGTGGAGGAGGTGTGAAGGGATGCAGTGGCTCTGTGGCTAAGATGCTGAGCTTGTTGATCAGAAAGGTCAGCAGTTTGGCAGTTCAAATCCCTAGCGCTGCATAACAGAGTGAGCTCTCATAACTTGTCCCAGCTTCTGCCAACCTAGCAGTTCGAAAGCATGTAAAAGTGCAAGTAGAAAAATAGGAACTACCTTTGGTGGGAAGATAACAGCATTCCGTGTGCCTTCAGCATTTAGTCATGCTGGCCACATGACCACAGAGATGTCTTCAGAAAGTCCTGGCTCTTCGGCTTTGAAACAGAGATGAGCACCGCCCCCTAGAGTCGGGAATGACTAGCACATATGTGCGAGGGGAAACTTTACCTTTACCTTAGAGGACATGTACATAAGTGCAGTAATGTGCCTATCGTCTCTGTCATTGTATTTTTATTTTATTCCTGTTTTTGTTTTCTATTTGACAAATTACAATAAATAAAAATAAATAAATAAGATTGCAGTAAGGTAAAAGCTTTCCATGTTTGCCATATGCTCTGTTCTTTGGCATGATGATTGCTGGCTACATGACTGCAGAAATGTCTTTGGACAACATTTGAGAAACAGAGCTGAATACCGCTCCCTAAAGTTGGTCATGACTAGCAGGGAGACACCCATGGAGATCAGGCTGTTTGCTTGTAACCATGTGAGAAATGGCTTTCACATCTTCAGCTCTAGGAAGCTATCCCCCTTGAGGCATTCCAGGGAGGAGGTTCTTGCTTCCTCTGCTTCTCAACTTTAGAACCATAATTTTTCATCACAAAGTCATTTAAAGAAGAAAATGAATTTTCAGTTTACCAATTCAGCAGTGAAGAAAGCAAAAGATGAGGCGCTTACTACTTAAACTGGCAGATGACAGAAATTGTAAGTTCAGCATATCATCCATATCAACCAGAAGTCTCCCAGGGAAAGGTATAAATTTGTAGAGGGTAAAAATAACAGGAGCTTTTCCTGTCTTGTGGAAATTCTGCTAGCTTTTATTTAAACGTTATATCCACATGTGCATTTTAGTAGTGTAGGTCTCAAGCAGCAATATGGGTGTCATAAGCCCTGCAGACATCTGGACATTTTGGTTATCTGTACATTTCTAGAGTGATGCAGTGACTCAGTGGCTAAGGCGCTGAGCTTGTAAATCAAAAGGTTGGCAGTTCAGCAGTTCGAATTCCTAGTGCCGCGTAACAGGTTGAGCTCCCATTACTTATCCCAGATTCTGCCAACCTGGCAGTTTGAAAGCACATAAAAATGCAAGTAGAAAAATAGGGACCACATTTGGTGGGAAGGTAACAGCATTCCATGTCCCTTCAGCATTTAATCATGCCAGCCATATGACCATGGAGACTTCTTCAGATAGTGATAGCTCTTCGGCTTTGAAACAGAGATGAGCACTGCCCCCTAGAGTTGGGAACGACTAGCACATATGTCTGAGGAGAACCTTTACCTTACATCTCTAGAATGTGATCTGCTCAAAATCTGGCTAGCCCCGCTTCAGTAATCTTTCAGGAAACAATTAAAACCTGACTTTTCAGACAGGTTTTTAGAAGTTAAATACTTTGCTACTTACTCAATTGGATATGGTCTATTTTGAATTTTAAGTTATAACGTTACAGTTCTTAATTTTTTTATAATTAAATTTGTAAATTCCCTTGGGATGCCTGGTTTTTGAAGGATAGAATCAAGAAAAGACATATATAAACTGCACCTTTTCATTTCCTATACTTTAAGTGTAGCCCTTCAAATACATGAAAGCCTGGTGCAGCCTGTAGATGATCAGAAGTTGCACTTTGCCTCAGATATTCTTTACAACCATAATTGTTTTGTTATTAAAACATATATAGTACATTCCTTTCATGATTCATATAGTCTCTAGATTATGTGCTGGAATGGTCACCTTGTAGCATACTTTGGTGATCATGCATATATCTAGGTGCACGTGTGTTTGCAATTAGCCACCATGGCATAGTAGATAAAGTACTCGATTAACCCAAAGGAACTTGTGGTCAAAGCACTTTTTCATCATAAAGGTCAGTGGATGGCCTAGAGCAAATCAGTATCTCCTCGTAGGATTGTTATAAGGGTAAAATGGGAAGCCTTATGTTGCAAGGAGGTGAAACAAAGATGTGATAAACTAATAAATTATTGTCTCACTTTTTCTCAGAACTGGAGTGATGTTGATATCACACATCTATTACACTGTTCATGTGTCCACAGAGAGATGACTGAAAAGCAGGAGCAATTCTGTTAGAAGTTAAAAGCCACTGTTATGGAGAGCAAAAGTCATTTATAAATATAGAATTCTGTAATACTTTTGCTTCGGCACAAGTGTCTTGGAGTGTAACTTTTAACATTTTTATATCAGAAAGCAAATGAACCAAACATTTTAAATTGCAAGGCCCCTCTGTTTTGTGTAGGTTGCAGTAGTAAACAGCCACATAAAAGAACTCATAAATGTCACATCAATGTAGTTCTCAATTCTCAGAGTTTACCAATAAGACAGGAGAGTTTTTTCTCAAATAAAAAATGGTAGATTTGTGTTTTCAATGGGCATTTCCAAAGCATTTTATGGAGCTTTCCCAAGTGTTTCATTGTATAAAAATGAAAAAGTGTATCAGTGATCAAGTTTTAGGCAATGAATGTAGAGGAAAATCAATAGTCTGATTAAAAAGGAAAAGCTCAGGAGAGTCCTAAGTCTAAGAAGTTGATTTCTCACCTTAGTATACCTCACTGAAGTGGTCTTCAGATTTACTATACCATTGCTCCCTGTATACTACTAAATGAAGGATAGTATTTATATAAATGAGAAGGAATTAACACTTAGGATCACTGGATACAATTCTCCTTAATTTCCTCATTGTAGAAACTTGATGTTTAGTGATAAAATTCTACTCTTTGAAGGTTTCTTTGCCAAATTATTACATGCATTTCGAAACCTGATAACAGCAGAAATTACATTGGAAAATGTTATTTGAGGTGAACCTAAGATAAAAACAAAGGGGAAAGACAGCAAGGATTAAGGCAGATAACTCTGCATCATCAGCTATAAGGAAGAGAATCCAAGAGTCCAAATACCAAAAACTGAAGATCTAGATTTTATTGACAAACTTTAAAAGAACCACTAGGACTAAAAATTGCTGTTCTGAAAGTTCTTAAATAATTTAAATGTAAAATATTTATTATTCATTTATTTATCTATTGCTGCTTCTATGTTGCTTCAGTTATGCCACTCTTAAGTGGCTTCAGTGGTGGGATACGACTGTTACGCCCCGGTACAGGCGTACCGGTGCCTGCTGGGAGCGCCAGGTACCATTCAGGTATGGTGTTCTGGAGGGCCCGCCCACCCACCTGCCCTCCTTACCTGTATTTGAGCCTATCGGGGCTTATGAGCATGTGCACAGAGTGTACGGCGCCTGCACGATGCTTCACCAAGCAGCTGGAGCGTCGCGGGTGGTAAGTACACATGCATGTGCTGCATGTGTGCTGTATGCACGCATGTGATGGAAACCCAGCCCCGTTGCACCATACCGGTTGCAACGGGATCCGGAACCCACCACTGAGTGGATTGCAATGAAACATACAATACAATACAACATTTCAAATATTCTCAAACAATAATAACTACTATCAACTACTACTATCCAATATAGCCATAATAGTATCCTAAAAAGCGTATAGAATGAAAGTATTTAGAATCATCTCAACGTCTCCCATTCTTATGTAGCAATTCCTTCAGGGAGGAAGAAAATATCCTTTTGACCTTAGAAAAGGAACAAGTGAAACAATGGCTAAACAATAAGTAGAAGGCACCTTGTCACAAGGTAAAAAAATAACCTTCTACATCTTTTTGGATTAAACAACAGCTTCTGGGTTCAGTCTTTAAAACGACTGCAAACAGTTTTCTCATTTAAAACTGTTTCGTATTTTTTTCATACTACATGTGATGCTGATAATTAATTCTTGGTCATGCATACTAGCTATCCAATGTTAAAATCAGTCATATTGCCTCAGTTCTGTGATTAAATGGCTTCTTCGTGGTACAGTAGTTTTGTGGTAAAGATAGGAGTAAATGCATTAAGGCCTATGTATTGATTTTAATTAGAATGGGCAGTCCACCATTAATATGAGTTGTGAGGCCCCTATAACAGTTGTCAGGAGGGAATTAATTAATTTATTGTAAATTAATACATTAATTGAGAGTGGATAAAAGCAGTCAGGGCAAATTAATTCAAAAGCAGTGATAAATGAATGGATATATCAATGTAAACTAAAAAAGTGGTATTATAAAGTTTATTAAAAGCAGAAGTAACTGAATATGTTTTTAAAGTACTGCATTGAGAAAACAGAAAAAATACTTTAAAATGTAATAAATAATAATCTGTCTATATGTAAGGAAGAATGTAGGAAAGACTTGCATAACTTTTTAATCATTTCCCCTTTTCAATATAAAGTGATGATTCATAAATGATAGATAGAACTATTGCTTATATGATATAAACTATCATTTATATCCCTCCATTCTCATTCATAAAACTCATTCATAAAACATGATGCACACAATCCATCAACCTAGCTTGGAATCCTGTCTTTTGCCTTGACTTCATCTTTAAAGTAATATATACACTTTTTTCTGAAGAAAAAAAAGTGCTTCTAATCTCACCTCAAAAACTAACCTCGTACCATTTTTATTTCTGTCTGCATTATCTCAAACCCAAACTCATGCATTTCTTTCTCTTTGATGTTTGTGGGATTTATGGAACGTTGGACCTAAACTGTTCCTAAAAATGTTAAGTAACTAAATTGAAATTTTCTAGAAAGAAACCAGTATCAGAATGTTTAATGACTAAAATACACTTAGAAATTTATTTTTCCAAGTAATTTCCACTGTGTTCCTTCAGCATCTGAAAAATGCTCCAAAGCAAAGAAAGAAAATCAGCTGGTTATTTCTTGGTAAAAACCTAGTACTAAGGAGCACAAACCTTATTCTTCTGATTCTGTCCACCATCTTTCTTATATAGAAATGGTGGAGAGAAAGTGTACTGTTTTGAACATGTGGTTTTGTCTGATTGAAGTTTCCACAATCCCAGGTAGATCTGATGCTTGAGGAGAAAACTGGTTTATTTTGAGTTTGTCATAAATCAGTTTTTTTCCCCTTTACAAGGAATTGTTATGGAACAAATACAAAATATTTATTAAGATATGTCCTGAAGGTCACAAGGACTAATTTGGCTGGAAAAGTTACACTTCCTACATCTGAAAGAAAAACTACTTTTGTAAACAAGCCAAAATACAATAGGCCTTGTTGCGGAGTTTGTAAAAATGCACTCACTAAAGGTGATATGCAATATTCCAAAAGCAAAATAGAGAAATCTGAGTTCTAAATTCTTTCCTCAAGCCATTTCCTTTTTAACCAATATGAATTACGGGCCTATGGCATGAAAATGGCCTTGGTGCTGGTATATTAATGGTCATTGCCATTTGTGCACTTGCTGGCCTCCAAATCAATAAGCATTCTTAGTTGCCTGTCATTAAAATTGATCTGCACTACCCTTCCAATTGACGTCACATTCAACTGTAAATATCACCAAATAAGCTGTCACCTCATTTCCCTTATCTGTGTTTTTTTCCTTTCAAAAAGATAGATTTCTTCTGTAAGGCTGAACAGTAGAATTTTTCTTAATTATTTTTGACACTTCACCAATGCCATCTTCTGGCTTTTCCTCAGAGAGAGAAATGTCTGGCCTTTGTCCTTAAAGGCAAAGGAAAACAACAACAAGAGCAGCAGCAACATTTGTGCTTGGTTTTTTTTAAAAGAATCATGAATGAACATTAGACTAGAATAATAATAATTAAATAAATATAGAATCATTTTTGACTTCATGATAAATGTATGTAAATGGTTTTGGAATGACATGTTTGCTCATAGCTGATCCGCATCTCTATTTGTATTTAATGACAGAAGAGAAGTGGCTGTGTGAATTGGCCCTTGGCTATCTCCAGGCCAGATAAGGGGAAAGCTGCAACTTTGCATGAGAGGATTCTCAAAGATGCATAAAAATGAAACATTTTGAATAGCCTGAAACATTTTGAAGGTAGTTTTTCCTCAGGGGCGCTGAAATGCACAGCATTTGGGCCTGCGCCAGGTTCTACATAAGAATATGCCTTTGAGGAGAAATATATGAGAAATATTTGGACCATATGAGGCTTATCTTTCTTTGTCTTTTGAATCTCTGTTTCTCCCTTTTTCCTTCTGAAATTTCAAACACTATTCAAACATAATTTTTATTTTCTACATGAGATTAAACTGCTAATCCATTAAAGATTCCAGAAGCTGTCTAGAGGCAAGGCACAGCTCATTGTAGATTATTAGATACACAAATTTTGTTTTATCTGTCTCCCATTTTTAAAAATTTAAAGAGGTTTCCTTCCCATTTCTCTTTCCATTTTTAAATGAAAATGTCTGGATGAAAATCTGCAGGCATGTCTCATGGATTTTCCCAAATGCATGCTTTTTAAAATGTATTTTTAAAATATGCAGGTTTAATGAAAATCTTTTCAGAGTTTTACATGCTCAGGAAGTTTCCCCAAATAGAAATCTTTTGGAAACTATGGACACAAAAGAAAGAAGCTTTCACTTTTAATTAGAGGTAGGTTATTATTTATTCCTCCCAGAGTGACTTAATGAGAAATAATTTTTAAGATTATTTTTATCCTGTCTTTATTAATTTTATAAAAATCTCAAGATGATAAACATGCCTAATACTCTTTCCTCCTCCTATTTTCCACACAACAGCAACCCTGTGAGGTGAATTGGGCTGAGAGATAATACTGGCCTGAAGTCACCAGCCAGCTTCCATGCTTAAAGTAGGATTAGAACACAGAATTTCCTGTTTTTAGCTATGTTGGTCATACTTTTATATTGCAGAACAAGTATGTTATGTCAAAATACAACTTCCCCAAAATACATAGTTTTTCCATATCTTCAGTACAATACAGAAATATGTTTTTCTCTCCTTTTATCTTGTATCTCACTTTTTGTCCAGGAGTTCAAGGAGATATAGATATTTTCTTCTCTAGTTTTCTCTACAGCAGGGGTGTCAAACACAAGGCTCCGGGTGGGGCAGATATGGACTGTGGGGTGCTTATATCTGGCCTGCAGGGCCACCCTGAAAACAGTGAAGAACCAGTCCATGGTGCCTTTGCCAGCGAAAATGGAGCATGGGTCTTGTGTGACCCTTCCAAGTTTTGTTTTTTGGGAGCCTGTTTTTGCTGGTAGAGTGCTTGGGCCACCACAGGTGCCCCTCATCATGAGTGATGTCATGTTGGCCATACCCACCCTGGCAACACCCACCATACTACGCCCACCCTGGCCACACCCACCTCTGCCCCACTGTGGTCAAACAAATCTCTGATGCAGCCCTCACTGAAATCAAGCTTGGCACACCTACTCTACAGCAAATCTGTGAGGTGATTTGATAAGACAAATAATTGGCCCAAAGTCACCTGATGATCTATGGACTACAACCAGAGTGTTTTCGGTGTTAGTTCAGCACTTTTATTAAACATACTCTGGGTTTATAGCATACTGTAATTTTCTTTATACTCTTGGCCTTCTCCATAGACATTAAAGCTAGGAGAGCTTTATTTTTCTGAGAACAGTACTGAAACTGTAATAGGTAGAGGAAAAAATTAAGAATGCAGCTTTGCAGGTTCTCATAAAATGCAGAATTATTATCCACTTTCCAGTGGTGGGTTCCGGATCCCGTTGCAACTGGTACGGTGCAATGGGGCCCGGCATCCATCACATGAACATGCGCAGCACATGCACACACACACGCAGCACACGGATGTGTCCTTACCTCCTGTGACGCCTTTGCAATGCTCCAGCTACTCGGCAAAGCATCGCACAGGAGCTGTACGCTCCGTGCAGGGAAACGCCGGAAAGCTCAAATGCAGGTAAGGAGGCAGGTGGGTGGGCCCTCCGGAGCATCATATTGGAACAATACCTGGTGCTCCCAGCAGGCACCGATATGCCCGTAGCAGGGTGTACCACCTGCAACCCACCACTGCCACTTTCCCATTATGAGACCAGCAACTATTTTCTAAGGTTAGGTGTCTGCTATCTCTTTTGCATAAATGGCCCATTGTTCTTGAATTAGGTGTCATTGCCATTGAATTAGGTGTCATTGCCAATATTTTGTATTTTTTCCATAAATGTGCAAATATTTACATAACTGCAATTACTTATTTCCAGAGATTTGACAATAACTTCTTCTAAAATGATTGCATCATGCCTTTGGCATAGCTGTCCGTAGAAATTGCTCTTTTTTTAAAAAAGTCATTGTACTATGAATCTCTTCTTCTTGTCATATAAAATAACCCTTCCTCATTTCCTCTGTCAGATGTTTAATGGTATAGAGGTGATATTTTATATTTGCTTAATTCAGCATTTTTAACATAACTCTAGAAAGCTGAGCAGGGCCATTACAAACCAGCATAAAGTAATTTATCAAGAGGTAGAGAAGGACATGATATGTTATTCCAGTACTGTCCAATGTGAAATGCAGACTGTTCTTGCCATAGTAAATTGACAGTCAAAAGAAAAAAGGGCAAATATATACTCCCTCCATTCACCAGACATAGATAAAGCTGTCCTGTGTCTTTTTATAGAAGCAGAATATGGATTCTATTTAAAGTTTGGTTCCTCATGATGGTTCTTTATTTAGTACAATATTATATTTTCCTTATCAAATAGTTAATCTGATGATGAAATAGAAGAAAAAAGAAGTAATTAAGATTTGAGCCTGGGCCAGAGATTACTATAACAAAAATAAAATTTGTTTTGTGTTCTTTAAAAACAAAGCTGCCTGGAAGACCCAGTCTAACTATGAAATGCATCTGCTTAACTCTGCTATGAAATGCATCTGCTTAACTCATCACACAACAGGTGATTAATTTGAGCTAATTCATATATGCTTGCTAGAGCTTTAGGACTAGTGCATATAGATATTGCATATAAGATTCAATTTAGTCCTCAGCTTTTCTAATTAAAAATTATCCTGATTCATTTTAGTATTAACTAATAATAAGAGGGCAGCAATGTTGTAACCCAACATGTATATCAAATTCAAGCCTAGTGGCAATCTAAACCCCTAAATATTTAATATCCAAATAAGTATTTTGGTCCCTATAGAAAAGAATGTAAGCCTTCTAATCTGGCTGGATTCTTTGCAGCAACAATGACAATTTCTAAGATAACTTCTGGAAAGAGTTTTTTTTTTTTTCAGAATCCAATCTGGATTGGTCACTTGGGCCAGAGGTTTAGTCTTCCAAGCTTTCAGACTCCTGCTGGAGCCCATTCTCAGTGAACTTCCCTCTACCAGAATGTGCAACAGTGGCCATGAACATGTCCTGGTGACAAACCCAGATTGGCTCCTGCAACATTATCCTGGCACACTTATATCTGCCTTCATTCAAGAGTATTTTTGTTCAATGTTGTGTATACAAGCATAGGAAAATTTTTACTACCAATCTAAATAAAGTTGGAAATATATTACTCTACTTCATCTTACACTTCTAAATAGTTAGTATTTTCTCTTATGAAGAAAGGTAAAGTTCTGAATTTTATATTTTTGGAACAGTGGGAATTCCACAGTAGAGGATGTAATATCTTATAGCCAGAAGAATCAACAGTAAATTCAATAAATGGCTTGTTGGGATTAAGAAGCATGCTTAAACTAGAGCAGAGAAGCACATGTGAAATGTTTACATTCCAGGTGCCAAATCAATTCATGGTTTAAAACAGTGTTTGTCATCTTTAAGATGTGTGGACTTCAGCTTCCAGAATTTCCCACCTAGCATGCTGGTTGGGCAATTCTGGGAGTTGAAGTCCACATACCTTAAAGTTGCCAAGGTTGAAAAATTCTACTTTAAAAATTAATCCACAAAATTACTTTATTTACTAGATAGTCAGCATTAAAGTCCAAGCTATGCAATTGTAGCAGAACAATAATAATAAATCATTTCTACTAAATTGACAGTGATGGAGATTTTTAAAATGAGGCATCATCTTTATTCCTCTGCAACCACAATGAAAACTGAGCAGAAGGATAGGTGAGAGGCAGAGGACTGAAAATTGCAGCTCTTTGTTGTTAGCCCACTGATTCATCTCATGTTACTGGTCTAATCAATTGAGGCCACCTTGTGAATGGTTAAATCCAAGAATCTCTAAAACTGATCCAAATGGCTTCATTTAAATGAGGAAGTATTTCAAATAATATGAACCAAAGTGTTCAAAGCTAATGCTATCAATTTAAATTCTATGGAGAGATGATGGATAAGATATGGTGATGATCACCCGTACTCAACTGCTTCTAGATATCTGCTTCCCTAGAATCAATAGCTAGAATGCAAGAGGTACAGTTGTGTTTTGTTTGCTCTGAGGAATACAAATGAATTGAGACAAGTGGATGGGTCAGAATCAGATAGCATCCCATTACAGAAACTACAATCTGTTCCTCCCCAATTTTGGAGAGCAAAAATGTTCTTTTTCTGACACATTCTTTCTGAAAACACATCCTGAGGCAAAATAATAAAAGGTCCATGGGAGGATTGATTTCCAGCAATGCAAAGAATGAATGAGCTGAAGGCTTCTTCCCCCCTACCCGCTCAGTAATTTGTACAAGAGAAGAGAATGAAAAAACGGAAGCCCCTGTCCATTGTATTTTTATGTAGCTTAGTATCTGCACACAAAGACAGCAAAACAAGGCAAGGGTTTTTTTTTTAGTCAGCTCACTGTGGACTGACTTCAGCAGTCTGAAAGAAGCTATAATTGATTTCAATATTTAATTCCTGCTGACTAAAATAATGTCACACTGTTTATGCATACCTCCCCAAAACCCAGTTAAAAGAACTTTGAGTCAGGAATGCATAACAGCAACATTACTTTGGGGAACAGAACTCCCCTAACATACTGCAGATTTGGGAAGGGCTTTTTTGAAAAGGCTCCAGGCTATATAAAAGTTTAGTTTGCTTTCCCATATTGCCTCATGAAAACTCTCTGAATCAAGTTCACAGACTCTAAAAAGCTAAGCTGAAGAAGTAGAACTAGTGCTGACAGCAGAAAAGTCTCATGGTATATCAGTTTGGCTGGAGGAAAAAAGAAATCGTGTGAGTTTTCAAGGCCTACAAATATGTTTGAAGATCTACAAACATCTGTCCAGAAGTTAGTCCCATTAATGGGATTTACTGAAAAATTTATGGGATTTACTCAAAAATTAATGGGATTTACTCAAAAATTAATGGAAATTTTAAAAAGAAAACAAGAAGATAATTGCTTAGTTTTTTTTTTAATCTGGTAGCAATTTATGCCCTCTCACCAAAATGTTCAAACTCCAGCAGGTAGAGACAACCATCTATGGACTACACAAAAAAATGGTTTACATTCTTGCATTACATTATATTTATATTCTTCGTTTATTTAGAGAATTTACTCTATATAGCTGTCCATTCACTCTCAGTGACTCTGGGCAGGTTACGAAAAATAAAAACCCAATATAGAAATAGTAAAAACAATAACCCTCCTCCACCACCATCACAACCCAGCAACAACAATGAAACAAGCCACTGGATGGGGTTCCATCCCACTCTGGGTTCCTCAGGCCTTAAGGGCCTTGTGAAAGAATGTTAAAGTGAGGGTCAATCTTACCTCCTCAAGGATGATGTTCCAAAGGGACAGAGCCACCATGGATAAGGCCCTACTTCTGGGTCCTGCCAAATGTTTCTTCGTAGGGGATGGGGTCTGCAACATTCCTTGTCTCCACACTCTGGTGGGATGGGTAGGTGTCACCAGAAGAGATGGTCCTTCAAATAACCTGGTCCCAAGCCATGCAGGGCTTTAAAGGTGACAACTGAAATTTTGAATTGTACCTGGAAGCAAATTGGCAGTCAATGCAGTTCCGCAGGAGAGGTGACATTACGGATTATGATGACACAAGTAGATAAGGGCATGGTTTATGTCATAATTCAATTTGTCTCTACCATCTTTCTTTTGTCATGGACCTTTCTGCATATGCCTTGTGGGGAGGGAATGATATTATATGTGATTGTATTGATCCTGTGTGGAGAAGCTGGCAGCGTCTGTGCCTAATTTAAGAGGCATTCCATCTATAGGAAAGCTGCTAAATATATAGCTTTGTGATGGAAGAGTACTAGAGATGAACTTCAAAATATGATAATTGCATACATTTTATTCAGCCATTTATTAAAGGCTGATGTCCAACTTATATACTTATCCATGAGACATTAGATGTGTTCACTTACAAATAGTTGAAAGATTGGAAAACATGGTACAGCTGTACAGCTAATTATTGTTCATTTCTGGATCATAGATTTTAACTGATATACTGTAGTGGAGGGAGGTCTGGATGAGAGTTTAGGAAGTATTCTAAAATTTCCCATTCCCAGGATAATCTTATCGGAAGCAATGCTCTATTGGTACTGAATATAGCAGGGAAGGACACAAGGGATTGTCTCCTTTAACTGACAGCCATTCTACATCCCTGAAATCCTGAGCAGCTGTTGCACAATTTGGCTAATATCCAAGGAGTGAAAACAGTGCTCAGCAGCAAAGACAGGCAAGTCTTTGGACATTAATACAATTGAGTGAATAGAATAGCTTATGCCACTAAGTTTGAAATTTTGGACCTGGACAATCTAGAACTACGCCTCCTATGGCCTGACCTAAGTTTATGCACAAAATTGTCTGCTACAACATCCTACCTGTCAATGACTACTTCAGCTTCAACTGCAATAATAGATGGGCAAAAATAGATACAAACTCAAAGTAAACCGCTCCAAACTTGATTGCAGAAAATACGACTTCAGCAACAGCGTGGTCAATGCCTGGAATGCACTACCTGACACTGTTATTACATCCTCAACCCCCCAAAACTTTAACCTTTAACCACTAAAACTTTAACCATCTACCGTGGATCTCATCCCATTCCTAAGAGGTCTGTAAGTGGGTGTGCATAAGTGCACCAGCGTGCCTACCATCCCTGTCCTACTGTCCCCATTTATTTGTACTCATTTCTTATGTGTATACTTATACCTGCTTATACCTATATGTTTATATGTTATATTCATACTTGTTTTCTCACACATGCTTGACAAACCAAATAAAATAAAAAAATAAATGAAAATATAAGTGCAGGGAAGATTTGGTGAAGTTAGGAAGAGCAGGAGAGGCTCATTCAAAGAATGCTAGATGCTTTTCAAGTATTGAGCCAGGTGCAACTGAAATGGAGCGTTGCCCTTCCAGCTGATTTGTTCTGGCTATCTGCATAGTGGGAGAATGCCTTCCCTGACACTTCCTTTAGCATGAGAAACTTCAAAGGCATTGGGATTGTGGTCTAAGTAACTGACAGACAACCTGATGTCATGGCCTTTTATTCCCACTGCTTTGAGTTAACTTTGTCCCTGGGGCACATGTGAGTGCAACATTGTCATGAAGATTTAGACTTTCTCTTTTACTCCCTTACTTTATTTTATAAAAGCAAATACAGCAAAACATTTTTCAGTGCCACTCCTCCAGCAAATTCAGGAGCAGCACAAGGGATTTACCTCCAATGTTCAGAGACAAGGATATCATTATTTTGAACCCAAACTAAGAGAAATAGGTATAAAAACAACTCAAAACAATCTTAGCTATCAAACCCTTTCAATTACACAAATACAATTATACAAACTCTGACCAGTGTGGTGTCAGAAAACTTTCTTTTGACCATTAGTTGAACTGGTCCAGAGGAACAGTTGCTTCAATACTCTGCAATTTATTTAAACAAAGAACCTAGAGTTTATACGTTCTGCAAAGTTTAATGTAACAAAAAAGATTGAAGAGATAAATTTCCCATCATATGTTTTTTAATGTTCACCTATGAGTTTCAAATGCAATACAAACTTTTATGCTTTGGAAAAATTACATCACTTCTTCATATCATTCCATTATTATTTTTTTGCAATCCTTTCATTAGAGATTCCTTTTTATTGTGTCAAATAAGTGTTCCTTTATGTCCCAAACGTCACTTTTTTCCAAAAGTTTTGGCTTCTATACTGACCCTCTCCACCCACACTCCCACCAAGCCTGTGTTTATTGCAAGTGACTAGGCGACTGTGATGCTTACCAAGTTTATGAAATAAAATAGAGATGGGGCCCCCAGTCCTTATAAGGATTTGGTATTAAGAGCATGCCACAAAATGTTGACCTTGTCTGACTCCATTCGTCCCATGATGATGAAGTTCCTGTTACAAAGAACAGAATAAAAGCTCAGCTAGACCAGATGTTTTTCCTATTAAATGGACTAACTCAGCCTAAACCTAAAATTAAGAAAACATACTGGTTCTGATTTACTATCAGTCCATGCTCTGTGACTGCAGAGGAAGCTATGGCTTGTCTTGAACAGTCAACTAGCAATTTATTAAGAATAGCAAGGGAATTCTGTATCCTCACCCCTGACTGCTCTAAAAATGCTGAACGGAGGACTCTAGCCTAGTGATGAAAGCTGCTGTTTGACCATAAAACCTGAATAAGAGCAGCGTTGAAATCATTTATAGAAGAATGGGAAATGTCTATTTCTCGGTATGGTTGGGGACCAAAACCACGCCGACTCCCACTAAATGGGCCTGTTTCCAAATGGACCTTAAAAAATATAATTTCATTGCCAGGTTATGGCACTTTCTTTCCCAATGGATTTCTTTAAAAAAAAAGTTTACTTGTGATGGGGGGGGGAGCTAAGAAATAGTATGTTAAATCTCTCTTTTTAAATGAATATATAAATAAGTAAATTGGGCCATGTAGGATAATCATTTGTTTTATTCAAATATGATTTTGCTTTATTACACTCCCATCTACAGGTAGCTGGCAAAGGAAAAGGTATAATTTTCATTCTGAAATAATTAATAGAGAGATTCATGACCAAGCAGATTCCTTTCCTAACTGCATAGCCATTTGTGCCACAATGTAAGCAGAGCCCCTCCGAATGTTCTCACAAATCTGAGGAAGTGTTTACAGTGCTTCTTCGAATTGTCACAACTGTTTTATAAAGAGGCATATGGAGAAGACACGCAGGGTAGTTAATAATAAACAAAATCCACACTACGATGGACTGGGTCTTTTAAATGAAACCCGAAATCTAGCAAAGAAGCAGATTTCTGTGGCATATTGGCACTGACAAATATTATTGCTCCATTCCTTCACCTCCATCCTTTTATCACCTTGCATGGTTTCTTCACACATCACTATAGCCTTTCCCAACTTGGCTGAATGCGGAAGGCTATCTTCTCATTCAGCCTTTCCCTCCACCCATCTTAGCATCTCAGGAGGACAAGACCCGACAATGAAATCAAAAGCCTTTTCTTCAGCATCTTCAGGCAACTTAACAGAGTCACTATGATAATACTCCTTTTCACAACTCTGGGATTGAAAGTGCTCTCAGGTCTTCAAAGAGAGGAGTCAGCTGTTCATGGGAGTTTGGCATTGTTAAAATGCCAATTCTTTTCTGATAGAGGAAGGAGTAGTCAAATTGGGGCTCCTTGGTGATTTGATAATCTTTACTTGGAGAAGACCATCACAGGAAACTAGGTATTGGTTTTGTAACACCCATAACAAAACTTAAATATACGTAGAATAAATAAATCCTGGCTCTGAATCAGCTCCTAAGAACCACTTCCCAGAATCATTTTCTTCCTACTGTGAGTAAGAAAAAAAAGTGTAATTAAAAAGTGGATGGATCTTGTTTGCTTACAGAAACAGGTTCTTAAGTTCTGTAGGTTGTAACTTGTCCCATGTCTGTTCTTGTGGACAGAAATCCTCACATCCAGCAATTTTATTATAATGCTAAAGCCTAAATGGTTACACTCATTCAGGGATAATATTATTCTATTTAGTAAAATAAACTATGTGTTACATGTAATATTTAATTATCACGCTTTCATTTTTATATACCATTCTTTCTCCCCAAAGAGGAACTAGTTCATTTGTTTGAATTTGTGCATGATGCGATGGCTCAGTGGCTAAGATGCTGAGCTTATCGATCAGAAAGGCCGGCAGTTCGGCGTTTCGAATCCCTAGCTCCGTGTAACAAAGTGAGCTTCCATGACTTGTCCCAGCTTCTGCCAACCTAGCAGTTAGAAAGCACATTAAAAATGCAAGTAGAAAAATAGGGACCACCTTTGGTGGGAAAGTAACAGCATTCTGTGTGCCTTTGGCATTTAGTCATGCCAGCCACATGACCATGGAAACTTCTTCAGATAGTATGGCTCTTCGGCTTTGAAACAGAGATGAGCACCGCCCCCTAGAGTTGGGAATGACTAGCACATATGTGCGAGGGGAACCTTTACCTTTACCTTTTATGCTCTTCAAAGCCAACACCTCTTGAAATCAATCTTGTGCATCTTTTGCACACTTTCCTGGATCAAAAAGCATTCACACTGAGATAGAGATGGTTCTGACTCTGCAAAGTATGGGAGGAGAAAAGATGCTCTTTTGATGAAGATGTACAACTATAGCTGTTGTGTTTTCAGGTACCACCTAATGTATAGCCTTGGCAGCATTTCAGTTCCTGGAGTATGAAGTCCAAAACTATATATTTAGCTAAAATGTTGGAAACATACTGTAAATACAATGAAAGATCAGCAATCAGAACATGGAAATAATTGATACAAAAAAGTGGCCTTTCAAACATCTACTCCTCCTGCACTTATATGTATAGGAGAACATATATGATGGAATGTTCTTAAAGTAGAGTGTCTGCAGAATACATTGGCATGTATCAAATGAGCAGCAATTGTGTTTGGGATCCATGTTACCCCACAGATAAAAAGTAGATCCAGGATCTTAATTCAGTTTCGTATCTCTTTTTAAACTTCCTTTCACTAGTATCACATTTCTAAACATTCAATAGACCTAGCTAATAAAAGCCCAAAGAACTATAAGGGCTTGAGCTAGGTAATCACATCTCCAGATAATAATCACTGGTAATGTTTTAATTAAGAGTAAAAGCCGTGGAAAGGAAAAGCAAGTGATATTGGGTAAGATTCAGGATTTCCACTCATAGGACATCCTGTAAATATTACATTATATAAACTGCATCTTTCACAGATTCCAATTTATTAATTTCTAGGGATTTGGTTAGGCTATAATCTGTTCTTCTACCTTACACATTTTATAACATTCTTTGAACAGAATTAGGGTGGAAGAAACTCCACTACATAAAGTATTGGCCTCTCTCAGCCAAATTCAGAGAATTAAATGCCCATTAAGCTTTCAAGAATTTTTAATCCTATTAATACCATTTTTTTTCAGATCTCAGTTTTGGCACTTCATTGAAACAGAGATAACAACCTTTTTCTCAAGGAATGTTTTATCAAAGTGTAAGAGAGTTCATTTAGGAAGATTTGCTGGCTGCTGAAGTCCTATTTCCACATCAGAGGAAGACACAAAGTGCCACTCTCAGCTGTGTGAATTTGGCCAGGATCCAAGGCAGCTAAGGCTGACTTAGATCTCTGTGGGTGGTGACCATTATGCATTTGGGAAAAGCTGTTCAAACCTGGCAGGAGAACTCACTGCAACATAGAGAAGGGTAGAGTACAGCTACTACAGTCATCTAGTGTCATCAGTCTTCCCTGCTGTGGGTTAGTATATCAAAATTGGACTCTAAGAAGAAATTGCTGTGCATGAGGATATCAAACAAAGCAAATTGGAGGTAATGGGTTGCTGTTAACATCAGAGAAACCACAGAAAGTACAGGCAAGAAAAGGGGATTATGAAGGACTTCCACTGAGAACAAGCATTTGGTTAAACAACTATACAGTGCGCTCTCGCTCTCTCTCTCTCTCTCTCTCTCTCTCTCTCTCTCTCTCCCTCCCTCACTCCTTCCTTCCCCCCTCTTTACCTCCCTCCCTTCCTCTCTCCTTCTCTTCCCCCTACAAAAACCCAGCCAAAGGTTTTGGTTTCTAGAAGGATAAAGAATCATCAGTATTTTGATGAACAATGAAAAGCTTGTAGCATTTTATCCCACACAAGTTTTGAAACTGTATTAAAATATGTTTCTTTAAAGGGGCAAACAATAGGAAACAAACTGAATATTTAAATTCAAAGGATACCTGAAGTCATCTTCTAATTGCCAGCAGCAAAAAAAGGGGGCAGACACCATTGTTGCAAATCTTACACTCAACTTGCATCAAATTTACGATTCTTGGTCCTACCTGAATTGATTAGAGCTATATAAAAATTCATTACCAGCTGCCCCCTCCTCCCCAAAACAGTGATGTTGGTCACATATATTCTAAGAAGCGAAGCCCTAAACAATAGAAACCTTTTTAAAATTGTCAGTCATACCAATATATAAACTTGCCTTACAAAACTAAGAGTAGACTACATAGTTACTTAAGCAATTTTAAAGTCACAAATATAAGAGCATTTTCTATCTGATAACTATTTCAAGGTGCTTCCTTTCTAAAAAAAATAATAATAGTATAGCTTTGTAAAGAACTGGATTGGCAAACATGAAGCAGAAATGAGAGTCTTCATACTTAAATGGAACTAGTGAAGAGTCTATGCAGACACTGAAGCAAAGAGTAAAATAGAGCAGAGAAGTCAGACTTAATTCTGACGGCACAGAACATACAATAATAGGGTTGGAAGTAACATTGGAGGCCTTCTAGTCCAATCTCCTGCTCAAGCAGGACACCCTATACATGGATAGATGGCTGTCCAGTTTTTTCTTGAAACTCATCAGTGATGGGACACCCACAGCTTCCAAGGTAAGCCTTTCCACTGATTAACTATTCTTGCTGTCAGGAAATTTGTTCTTAATTCTAGCTCAAAACTCTCTTTAATCATCTTCCACCTATTACCTCTTGTCCTGCCCTCTGGTGCTTTGGAAAATAAGTTGACACCCTCTTCTCTGTGACAGCCTTTCAAGAACTAGAAGACTGCTGTCCATTTCAAGCAACAGGAAACAAACTGGGTGTTTACATTCAAAGGGTATCTGAAGTCATCTTTTAATTACCAGCAGCAAAGAAAGATAGCCAAGGACAGACCCCATTGTTACAAATCTTATGCAAATCTTAAACTCAAATTAATTCTCCTACACACCTATTTCTTCTCATTGTTAAACTAGACATACCAAATTCTCTCAATGGTTCCTTGTATGGTTTAGTCTCCAGACACTTTTTCATCTTTGTTGTTCATTTTTCCCTTTGTTGCTCTTCTTCTCATAAAAGTAACTTCCAATTGAATAAAGAGAATATAATACTGACAATTGACAAAAATAAAGTACATTACCACACTGTAATATACCCTTATACCCTTATGCCACCGGGCTTGGACAACCTCAAACTACGCCAGTTATGGTCTAACCTAAGCATAGTACACAAAATTGTCTGCCACAACAGCCTACCTGTCAATGACTTCTTCAGGCAAAAATAGATACAAACTCAAGGTAAACCACTCCAAACTAGATTGAAGAAAATACGACTTCAGCAACAGAGTTCTCAATCCCTGGAACACTCTACCCAACTCCATTGTTACATCCTCTAACCCTCACAGCATCAACCTTAAGCTGTCTACCATGGACATCACTCAATTCTTAAGAGGTCCGTAAATTGGCCATGCACCAGCATGGCTACCGTCCTTGTCCTACTGTCCCCATTCATTTGTACTCATTTCCCTTGTTCATGTCCATGTTTATACTATACCTGTTATCTTGTACATGCTTGACAAACTAAATAAAATAAAATAAAAAACTGTAATAATTTAAAAAGTGGCAATGACAATGCAAGGTCAGTATTTTTATTATGTCAATATACAAAAATAATCTAACAAGTAGCACATAAAACTAGAGAGGATAAGTGAACATCAAAATTGATCCAGAACATGGGAATTGAAAATGAATTGCTGTCATGACTTCAACTGGAAAAATTAAACTTAACTTCTACAATCAGTCTCGAGTGAAGCCATTTAGCAAAATTCAAATGGCACATAAGAACTGATGTCATTTAGGAGCATGTGAACTACTGGGAAAGGAGATTTCATCTTTGGTTAGGTTGAAGAGCAGCCCGGAAGTGGTCAAATTAATATATAATAGGTCTCTAGAATAGAATGGAAAAGATATTGTTAAAGAATTTGATGAGGTGTTTAATGAGCTTGGATACATTATAGATATAATACATCATGTAATATAGATTCAAATGTGCTGGCAAAAATGCATGTGCCATGTAAGCCTCATTAGCAGTCAGAGGGAAAAAAAAGAACAGGTTGAAATCAACTGAAAGCTGCAATTACATCTCGCTGAAAAATCTCCACTCACTAGTTTATTTCTTTAATCATCTTCGAGGAGGAACAATAATATTTAATTAATGCTTTCAACTCTTGAGTGTCAAGTAACAAAAAATGGAACTTTCCTTCTCACCATAAAGAAAAATTTCAGGTTCTGTTACCCAAATGGATGAAAATACTACTGTTCAGTGTTGGTGAATAGGAAGATGCTGCTATACATTGCATTTATCTCATTTAAGGTATTTTGCCCCATTGTGGCGAGGGGGGTTTCATCGCTCAATGAAGCTATAAGCTATGATGTGCAGGGCCACCCAAGATGGACAGGTCATAGCAGAGAGTTCTGACAGAACGTGATCCACTGGAGAAAGAAACGGCAAGCCACTCCAGTATCTTTGCTG
Source organism: Thamnophis elegans (assembly GCF_009769535.1). Classification (NCBI taxonomy): domain Eukaryota; kingdom Metazoa; phylum Chordata; class Lepidosauria; order Squamata; family Natricidae; genus Thamnophis; species Thamnophis elegans. The sequence continues at coordinate 122,163,583 of NC_045541.1, forward strand.
TGAAAAGCCCATGGACAGTACCAAAAGGCAAAAAAGCCTGAAGGAATGTTGTCCATGGGATCGCAATGGGTCGGACACGACTTTGCAACTACCAACAAGGTATTTCAACTTAATATCTCATTTTCTATGATAGAACTTAGCAACAGCACTTCGACTTACAGTATATACTGCTTTCACAATGCCTTCTCTAAGCAGTTTACAGAGTCAGCATATTTCCCCCAACAAGCTGGCTCCTCATTTTACTGACCTTGGAAGGATGGAAGGCTGAGTCAAACTTGAGCCGGTGAGATTCAAACTGCCAAACTGCTGGTAGCTGGCAGTCAGCAGAAGTAGTACTGCATTCTAACCATTGCGGCACCATGGATCATACATGCAAAAGGTAAATGTTCTGCTGTTGTCTCCAAAATCACCTTAGGCAATGTTATGTTATATTGTTCTTAAATAGCAACCAATTTAAGTCAAATATGGAAGCTATGGAAAAGGACAAAATTATACCATAAGGGTGGCATCAACCTGCTCTATTTTATTTTGAAAAGCCCAGAAGACATTCCACCACAAAATGATACCATAATCTAATCTAGGATTTAAGGAGAAGTTAATTCCATAAAGTAAGGCCCAACATCTGAAAATCTAATCACCATCCCATGTTGAAATTCAGAAGCAGACATCAACCAAAGGACTGACTGCAGAAGTACATGCTAAGCATGTACAACAGGAGATGATACTGTCTGAACAGCAATTGTATGGATAATGTGTTCCACATAGCAAGCCACAGGTAGCAGCTAGGGGTTACAGCCTCTCACTCTACTTTCTGTCCTAGGGCTCCACCCAGAGGAGATAAAGGGAACTATCATATTTAACTAACTACAAAAATTGTCCTCAAAGCTGTTTAACCCTACAAAACTTTGATTCCTATTACTTTTGGGACCCATCTTTATAAAATAGATACCATTCTTTTTTTTAATCTGTCCCAGTAGAACTTTTTCCCATCTTTACACCATGTGGTGGTAATGGAGTTGATATTTTAAAAGCTAGTTATGTCTGACAGAATTTCCACTGTGTTCAACTCGGATTCATCACTATCAAAGCCTATGTGTATTAATGTTAATTCCATTAACTTTAATGAAACATACTGCTGAGTGAATGAAGTCAAGATGGCTATTAGGAATAATTTTACACCAAATCAGAGTTAGCCTGGAACACTTCAACACACACAAAGGTTGCAGATCTAAGAAGAAATCCGAAAGGAGTGATGTGAAATGCTGTGACATTTATTTTGTTTTAGTTTTCTATTCAATTAAAATAAATCTCCACCATGCGAGCACTGGCAGAAAAACATTTAGATCAGCTGAAATGTTTGTTTAGGTCTTTTCAATATTTGAAGGCATGGCAGAGAGATAAGAGTGCTAAAAATCCTTCAGCAAAACTTAGATCCCACTGCCTGCTTAATACTTGCCATCTTTTTGTAAAGCAATAGGAAACTTACTTTGGCATACAGAAGACTTTCAGATAATAAATTCCTCTTCCAAAAGTAACTTTGGCCTCCAAAACTAGAATCTTCCTCTACATCAGATCTGGAAAACTATGACTCTTTTGATTTATAAAAAGCAAACCATTTATCTATAATTTTAGCAGAAGAATAACTATTGTGTCCAAGTACTAAGTATGAATGTAATTGAAGAGAAGTGACTTGGATTATGAGTTGCTCTTCTTCAAAGTACACTGATTCCCTCTCCCGCTTATATGGAAGTGGTTTTTATCAGTTTCTTTCTCTAATTCCTCCTGTTTCCTCTAATATCAGGGAAATGATTCTGTACTACTGAAATCAAGTTTTAAAGGATATAGGCAGGGGTGGGTTTCACATAAGTTTACCACCGGTTCATCGCCCACAGAAACATGGGCCTTCCATGCATGTGCTTTGCTCACAGGTGCAGATTGCATGTACGTGTGCAGCTTAGAAAATGAGGCTAAATAGAATGATATAGAGCCGTGGTGGGTGGGCAGGTCGCCACTATCAGTTCACTCAAACCGGACTGAACTGGCTACATATCACCACTGGATATAGGCTTTTAACACAGTGTGATCATATTTGACAAACTTTGAAAGAATGTGATGAATTAAAGCAATAGAGGTTGATTTTAAACTGAGATTTCTGGAAAGCCACCATGATTCTGTACTACTGAAATCAAGTTTTGAAGGATATAGGCAGGGGTGGGTTGACACTCAAGAGCCACACAATGTACATTGCAAAAGAAATGGCATAATTACTCATACAGGGAGCCCATTGAACTCCTTTGGTTTTACCACAGTGCTATGCAGGCTCATACAGAGTGTACTACGTGTGCATCTGGATGATCCCTGTTTTTGTATATTTAAAACTCTACTGTAATGTTCCGGCGTTCACGTTGCATACAAACAGAGATTCAGTTTGTTTGGTGCAGAACGTTTATCTCTATCTAAGAAACTACGTGATAACCAGCACTAAATATATATACCATTACCCCACCCAGCTCCACCCAGATGACACCCACCCACTTACCATCACCAATCACCATGATCCACACCCTCAACCACATTCCCACTCAGTGTCATCATAGCCTCTTTCCTGGTTAGCCACATCCAAGCAAAAGAGTTACATCAGAGGAGGCAGTTGCACCCGAGTAGAAGAGCCACATGCAGCTACAGGCTCACTTGACATCAGAGAGGCAACATCAACGTGGCAGTGCTAGTGGCATGTAAGTATGGCCGAGCGGGCATGGTGATGGACAGGTTCCCCTGGATGGCAGACTGAGGGCTGACATGCCGCTCCCCTACCAGTGTGTCAGTGTGTCTCTTGTACGTGTCTGCTGCAACCCGCAATGCTTTTCGGACATTTTCCCACACTGGATACATGTAGTCTATCCATTCCTTTATATTTCCGTGATCAGCAGTGGCTCAAATAAATTCTAAGTTTGTTATAACTGTGTGTTGCCCTATTAGCTAAGAGGTGTTTTTAGTACATCCTTGGAAACATGTTAGGAGTACAATTACAGAACATGAGACAGTTTTAGCTTATCACAATCTTATATTTCTTCAGATGGTCCTAAATTGTGAAAAAGGCAATTGGACTTTGCTTTTCATTGAAGACATTTACACTTCTCATCCAAGAAGCTTCTTCAGTTCTTGGATGTCTCCAAAGAAAAATGAAGTCCAGTTTCCTTTTGAAAAAGCACCTTTAGCGCGACCATGACTTGGATGACTGAGAATCTCCATAGACATTTCTTCAGCTTACAATAATTAAGAAAACAATATCACTCTCTTGACTTTTAAGCAAGGCAAATGAATAAAAATCTACACTTATTTGTTTCTACTGAAACATGCAGTATATTAAATTACAATAATAATATCTTGTATTATTTCATTTTCATAGCTAGATTAGCCAGAAAGCAAATAATGTTTTTAATAACATATACTCCATAAATACTATGAGTCATTCCTGTTGCCAAAAACTAGCAAGGCTATGGATCGCTGGTCTGAAGCGCCAAGTATGTGTAACTGGTATATTCCTCTTACCTTCCCTACATGATATTTAAATACTACTTGAACAAATTATGCTTATTTTTTATGGTTGTTGCCCATGCATCTCTTGGCACATTGCACCTTTATGGATCTTCCAAAGAAGATGCAATGGCCAAATATTTATGATTATTATATTTCTTTATGTTTTGTTTAGTTCATTTTTTTAAAAATTAAAAGCATAAACATTCTGTTTAAAAATCTGTTCTCTACATCCAAACGACACAGAGCAAAATGCTTTTGGCACTGTTTATGCACTGTGCAAAGTGTGTGTTTGTATGTGTTGCTACAGTTGCATCCATAATATATATTAAAACTCTTTGTTTTACTACCTATAGTAAAATTATAAAATGTGCAGTCCCTGTAATTACATTGCCCTTTGCCGTCTGTCTAAAAAAAAGACTGCGTTCAAATTTTCCCCCTGTTTTATTTGCACCCTATTAACAACTGTTACTGGAGCTTTAATTATGCCCCTGTGATTGCAGAGATGCGGCTGACTTGTGTCATTTTCTCCCAGGGGATGCTTTATAATTACCAGCATCCATCGTGGCTGCCTGTAAGCTGATGCTTTTTTATTACCAGTTCAATAATCACTGCATCCTTGTGAACATCTGCTCTGCAAGCCATGCATCGGAGGTCCCTGCGCCTGTCACTCGATGCTCCCTTGCTGTGGTGACCCTTTTGCCCTCACCTTCAATTTATATCTAATTTGCTTAGCAGAAGCTCAGTCCAGATTGCCACGCAGGAATGCAATTAATGCTTTGCATTTGCAAACAAAGAAATGGGGGGGGGAGGGAGTTGTGCGTGTTGCTTCCTCTTTTTTTTTCTTTCCCCTTTTTGTTTTATTATCATTGTCAAGCCCCATAACTCACATTCACAGCAGGATCGATCAAATCCTGAGGAGAAGAAAAATTATTTTGTCAGGGTTTAAGACAAATAATGAAAAATATGCAGGCTTGGCTGGAAGGGAGCGGTGTGTGGGTGTGGCATTCTTCTGAAAATGCATGGGTTTAAATTAATACTTATGCATGCAAATTTATTTAAAACATGGCAATTCCGTATTTGTTTGCTAACCTGCATACATGTATTAACAAAGATACTGGCTGTTACTAGTAAAAGCCATCTATTCCATTCTCCAGAAGATCTTGGGCTCAACTATTTTCTAATCAGAGAAGCTCCAAGCTGCCACAATGCCAACTCAAGCTTTTGGGTGATTACTGTGGCTGGCTTCTGATTTTACTATAGCATGGCCATAAAGTCATACCCTGCATCAGTATGATTTAAAATTAACAGCGTGCTGGAGATTCTCTGCTGCTATTAATTCATCCCAGGCTATCTTGCAAAAGGAAGGGAATGCTTGTTTGTTGTCCCTGTCCATGGAATTAATTTTCTTCAGCTTTGTTGCTTCAGCACTTCCACAGTGGAAGAAACAAACTCCCCAAATGTAGACTAATGTTAGGGTGGAAGGAGGCAGTCATCACAGGTGTCAGAATCTGGGAGGGGCCAGTGAAATAATAGAAATAACAGTGGTGGGTCTGGAACTGTCTTGAAGTAATCTTCTGCTTTGCTTCAGTGAGGAAAGCTATTTTATTAACAGTGTTTAAGATTCATCTGATAATTTAGTCTGGCATCTATAAACAGAATATGATGAACCATATCTCTAAACTTCCAGGTGCAACCTAATGCTTGTTGTGTTGCCTTTAATTAAAGGTAAAGTTTTTCCCTGTTCAATTGTACCCGACTCAAATAGAATAGAATAGAACAGAACAGAATTCTTTATTGGCCAAGTGTGATTGGACACACAAGGAATTTGTCTTTGGTGCATATGCTCTCAGTTTACATAAAGAAAAATAAAATAGAATATATTCATCAAGAATCATAAGATACAACACTTAGTGATAGTAATAGGATACTAATAAGCAATCAAATTATACTAGGAAACAAAACAATACAAATTTTAAAGATACAATGGTTATAGTCCATAAGTGGATAGATACTAGGAAAGAGATAGGTACTAGGAAGGAAGAGAAGAATAGTAATAAAGTCTTTGTAGATAATTTGACAGTGTTGTGCAGATTAGTTGTTTAGCAGAGTGATGGCATTTAGGGAAAAACTGTCCTTGTGTCTAGTTGTTCTGGTGTGCAGTGTCCTATAGCATTATTTTGAGGGTAGAAGTTGAAACAATTGTATGAAGGATCAGTAAATATTTTCACAGCCTTCTTTTTCACTCATGCATTAAATGAACATCTCTAGGGTACTCATGTGGCCAGGATGACTATACACTGAGGCACACTGAAGTGATACCTATTTATCTATTTGCATTTGCATGCTTTGGAACTGCTACGTGGGCTGGGGCAAGGAACGGGAGCTCATTCCATCACATGGGACTCACTTTTCCAGCTGACAAGCGCAATCTATTTAACCACTGAGTTATCACACCCCTTTAATTACTCTAATACAAATAAGGTGATAGTGAAATGCAATTTCATACTAAAAATATGAAAAAAAGATTTTAGATTTTTGGTCTATGATTTAATCCATGAAAATTGGACTGTTGCCAGGCAGATGTACACAGATGGTTTAACTATATAAAAATGTGCAGTGCAGTTTATCAGATGAGTAGGCAAGACAAGAAGTCAATTATTTTATATGTAGCAAAAGTACACATTTTATATGAACTGATCAGTCTAATACCATCTAAGACTGGGTTGGCTTGTTGAGTAACAACCTGGGATTAGTATGCCAAATGGTATTTAACTTATTTAATTTAAGACAACTATTATGATGATTGCTTATATAGGTATAATGTCCCCCTCTAATACTTGAAACATTACAATTTTTCAACAACATGGAGGAATTTTGAGGGTTGCTCAGAGTGTAGCTCAGATTTGTATTAGGGATGAAATGGGAATTAACTCACATTCCAATCTGCAAATCTGTTCTTTTCAAGCTATTTGTTAGCAACATCAGTAAATAACTAATATTTAAAAATTCACATTTATTAAAGTCACCTTTCACATTTTTTTGTGCATAGAATGTTGTTCTTTTTTTTGAGTATTGCATCAATTTCAATCATAAAGATATTCAAGGCATATTTCTGAACTGGGCTACACTGACCAGTCAGTTGAAACTTTATGGTCATTTTGGGTTAAATAAAACACATGGAGAAAAATATACATTCATTTACTTACTTAATCTGTTAGACATTTAATACTTTTATAGACTCTGAAATACATAGTTTTTCCAGAAACTCTGCTTACTCTAGTAGAATGGTTTTTCATCTGCAGATACAATCTGAAATAGTTGCTAAATAGAAAATGCATTTTGCTTTTCAGTTTTCATATAACACCTGCCTGATATATATATGTGTGTGCGTGTGTATGTATGTATACATACACACACACACACAAACAAACTATTTATATAATACTGTATTTTTCAGACTATAAGACGCACCATGATTTTGAAGAGGTAAATTAAAAAGAAAAGTTTTTGCACTCTGTATGCCTCATTTTTTTGCAAAAAAGTGTGGGAGGCATCCAGAGCTTTGGGAGGCTTGTAGAGTGCTCCTGGGTGTTGGAGAGGCAAAAAACGAGCAAAAAATGCCCTGTTTTTTTACAAAAACGGGTCATTTTTTGCAAAAAAAGAGATGGCATGCAGAGCTTTGGGAGGCTTGTAGAGTGCTCCTGGGGCTTGTGGGGGGACAAAAACAAGCAAAAGCAGCCCATTTTTTGCTCAGTTTTGCCCTCCCCAGCTCCCAGGAGCACTTTGCAAGCCTTCCAAACCCTCTGCAAAAGGGGCAGGTTTTCAATAGGGCAAAAATGCTGTATTCAATGTATAAGACACACCTAGATTTTTACCCTCTTTTTTGAGGGGAAAAGGATGCATCTTATATGGTAAATATAGCTATTTATAAGCCAAAACCAAAATAATGGACAGTGTACTTTGGGTACCTTGACCTCTCTAAATTAGCAGGATAACTTATGTTCCTCAATCAGGATTAGATAGGACCCACTAGAACCATAAAAAGATATACAAGCTTCAATTCCCCAAAACTTAGGCCTTTGAAAGGATCCCTGCTGCTGAATCCAGATTCAGTTCTCTCACTATTGTATCTGTCTCAGCAATATTCAGTTCTCTGGCTAGATCATCTTCTAGATAGATTAGGGATTCTCAAACTCCTCAGATCATTGACCCATCATTTAGTTTTATATAGTTTATCAAACCACAAACATTCATTATATGAAAATAATTTAATTAATACTTTTAATATAATGATCATGATGATCACGATGATGATAACAACAACAGCAACAACAGTTATACCCATTGTCATTAGGGCACTTGCTACCATGTCCAAGAATTTTATAAGATACATCAACAAATTGCAGTTTCTACAATAACACCAGCAGAACTGCAAAAAACTGTGCTACTCAGAACATCTTATATTTTAAGAAGGTACTTTGTTGATACCTAGGATGCTGGCAGAAGCCCATATCAACCATTAGCACCATTATTTGTGATGCATTTTTAAATGTTCAGTTGACTGATTTTCATGTTTAATGAATAAATAATAATAATAACAACAACAACAACTTGGCCCACAACACACCTGACATAACAATAGTTGAAAAGAAAAAAGTATGGTTCATTGACATTGCAATACCTGGAGATGCACAAATTGAAGATAAACATCAAGAAAAAAATCACAAAGTACTGGGACTTGCAAATTGAAGTTGAGCGACTATGGAAAAAGAAATCGTGTGTTGTCCCGATTGTAATTGGATCCCTTGGAACAATACCTAAAGGGCTACCTCGCTATTTGGAAATTTTAAATTTATCAGACTTGAACATTCTGATTCTACAAAAAACTATCCTACTTGGAACAGCTTATATCCGCCGACGTTACCTTAACAGTTCCTAGGTCCTTGGTTAGGGCTCGAGCTGTTGAGCTACCAACCAGCCCCAAAGGCTGTGAATCTCACCAAAGATTAACCACATGTAACAATAATAATAATAATAGCAGCAGCAACAGCTACCCGTTGGACAGTCCCAACAACCTTGGGTATCAGTATAGAATAGATTCTTACATCAATTGGATAAAGATGATTGTCAAAACCAAGGAATACTTGCTCTGAAATAGAAATAAATGAGTAAATATTGGGGCTAACTTGGGAGATGATAAACTCTGCCTTTAATAACTTAGGTAGCAGCAGTCTCTCAAGTGCTTGAGAGTGCTTAATGCCAGATAATTGATGGACAAAACTTTATCATCATGTCCAGACCCTAGCAACATCCCATAGCTCTTCAAAGGGCTGTCTTTAATCTTGCCAATCCACTTTAGGTATTGTCTTCTTCTTTAGTTTCTCAAAGCTTGGCAGGTATAATCTTTTTTTCTAGGCCATCACCATCACCACATACATCTTCAAGCACAAAAAATATGAGTTTCTGCTGCTTCTTATAGGAGCAGTCAGTTTTTATTTTGTCTACAACTGACTGGTTTTTCTTGCTGTGCATAGTAGTTTTAGTAACCATCAGACAACCTGTAATCTGAAGGCAGCTATCTTGCTTCTGTCACTTTTTCTCTCTACGTCCAGCTTTCAAAGCTGCACATTACCACTGGAGAGATCATTGTGTTATTTATTCTATCTGTATTGTCATTGAAGTGTTCTTATCCTTCATGAAGTTGTCTACATTTCTCATTCTTTTCAACCTAAGATTAATATCTTCTTTGTTTCACAAGCACTCTGCTCATCTTTATCTTTACTTGAGTCCAAAAAAGCAAAACTACCTACCACTTCCACTCTGCTCCTCCATTTTCATTTTGTATTAAATAGCATAGTGTGAATGATTTTTGTGATAAAAATTTATGGTGTGGTGTGTTCATGGGATCCACCCACATTCTTTATGTGGTGGTCTAGATGCTTTACTTGCTTTTGAAAATCCAGAAGAATTGAAACCTTTGAAAAAACAGTTTTATTTTCCCACCTTTTTATAGAGGTTAAGCTAACAATTAAATATTATTAAGAATGGAAAAACTTAACAAAAATAACTGGACTACATTCAAGAAAGGGGAATGGAGAACTGGAGTATCCTATTTTTAAAAATGGTCCCAGGTGTTAATGAACATCACATTTGTTTCCTTTGATGTGAAAACTAGGTTAATTTAAGAAGAAATCTATTTCAAGTTGATTGGAGTTCTCAAAAGATGTTTAACAAGAGTTGATTATTATCCTTTCTCTGTTGGAGATATAATATATTTGAAGGCACCCTACATTTGGTTTTGTGCATTATAGTTCCTTTTTAGTCATTAAAGCCAAGTTCTTGGAAGAAAATTAAGAATTAACAATGTTAATATTTTGTTAAATTACATCCTGAAACATGAAATTTGTCTGTATATAAAAGTTGGCTTTATCTATATAAAGGTTAGTCTTATTAAATGTGTGTGTATGAAGGTTGGCTTAATTAAATTTATAAACTTTTAGCCTTTGAATTTACTTTATAATGAAACTGCATCCTAACCACTGCACCACTAAGGCTCTTCAGGAACAGCTTTTTGAACAGCTGAGCAACCTCTGTTCAACAGGATCAGCTGTTCAAAATGAAATCACAAAGCAAAAGGTACAGAATGATCACAGAAGAAATTGTAACCCTGTTCCCATCTATTTGGGATGGGAACAGAGTTGCCTCAGGCTGCTTTATATTTGTAGGGCAAGTTGGGTTATCATAGCTTTTAGTTGACCACTGTGAGGGAGGTACTTCAACATTTGGACCAATCTGGCAAATACATTATATTGTTACATACAAACAAAATAGATTAGACAGCTACTAATCTATTTGGCTGGCTTGACACAATATGCTAAACTGAAGCACACTAAGTGTAATGTAGTAACCTAGAGAACTGTAGCTGCTTGGTTTGGTTGACCCAATGTGTCGTATGGACTCAGACAATTTTGATTTATTTAATGTGCCATAGATAAACAAATTATGATTTTATATGCTGTGTGAACCGAGTATTTATAAAGGCACATCCATCTATCACTTACATACAAGTGGTACTCATTAAATCACAGTCTTTTGATTCAGCTGTTATATTGGAGTCACTAAACCAATGTCATGGTTTATAAGATACAATAGCAGAGCTCACATGTTAAACCAGCATAAAATAAACTGTGTTATGGCTTAATGTTACATAATAAATCTAGCCATAATATGATTGGCATTACAATTAAGCCATTATGTTACTTGGATTCTGGCACTAACATGTTTGCTGTATGGCCTCTTCACTCTGCTCATAACTGACATTCAAGCTGATGATTTTAAATAATAATAATAAAAAGTCACTATAAATGATGATTTTGTATTATTATAATCCAGACAGAATAGAAAAATCTTCCAATATGTACATCAGCAAAAGTTCTACACATCATCACTTTTACTCTACATTATAGAGATCCATTTCTCAGAGGAGAATTTCAGTGGATATTGAAATCCAAATCATATGGATTAACTTTTCCAGAAAGAGTATTAGCAATAAAAATGTATATTACAGCAACCAAAGAATGACCCTAATTCTAATACCATAGCAGGACACTTCTGAGATGAAATGTAGTTTCCCTATACCAAAGGGGAGTGGGGGGTGGGAGAGAGGCAGGGATCTACATACAGTAGGTGTGAGAGAGACTTTCAGGTTTGCTTTCTCTTTGATATGCCAGCTTTTATTTGCAAAGTTGAAGGGGTGGCAGAATATTGTAAATCCCCATCCATGATCAGAAATGTTTCAGATCAAACACAATTATACCCCTCTCACAGTGGTGGGTTTCAAAAATTTTTAGAAACTTTTCTGTAGGTGTGGCCTGCTTTGTGGGAGTGGCTTGTTGGCCATGTGACTGGGTGGGAGTGGCTTGGCAGCCATGTGACTGGGTGGGAGTGGCTTGGCAGTCATGTGACTGGGTGGGTGTGGCCAACTTGTAAAACATGGTGAAACTCACTTAACAACGCTCTTGCTTAGCAACCAAAATGTTGGCTCAGAAACTCTGGCATTTGAAGCACGCAAGTCTTAAAGCTGTCAAGTTACAAGACCCTTGCACACCTAGCCCTTTAGAAAAAAAACCCAGGGGTGTTCAAACTTGACAGCTTTAAGACTTGTGGACTTCAACTCTCAAAATTTCTCCTCCAGTCATGTTAGCTCAGGAACTCTGGCATTGAAGTGTGCAAGTCTTAAAACTGTCAAGTTACAAGACCCTTGCACCCCTAACCCTTTAGGAAAAAACCCCAGAGATGTTCAAACTTGACAGCTTTAAGATTTTAAGGTTTAGATAGGACTCTTAGAGGTGGGCGGGGTGATTGGTGAGCCAGCCAATCAGTGAGTGGCGGGCGGGGCAAGCGTGGTGCGCACGGGCAGGGGGAGGGAGCTGGAACTGGTTCTAAATGGCACGATAGATTTGGGCAACCTCTCCTATAGAAGAGGTTAGAACTGGCAGAAACCCACCCCTGCCATCTCAGTCAAAATCAAGCTTTAACTGTACCAATTATTTATAAATCACTGTAGTAGATACATAGGTACTGTATATGCTAATACATTCGGGGGAAACTAGATTTACATACCACTAAAATCAAAGGGATTATTTGCACATAATGTAGATTATAATATATTAGACTTTGCAGTGCCCTGATCAGTGGGAGAAAAGAAAAGGGGCATCAAGGGTTGGCCCCCCAAATGCCTTTTCTCTGCTGGATATTTGAACCCAAAATAACAGATTGAAAAGTAGATCCTATAAGCTGCTACTCAGTGCTTTGCTTCCTATGATTATGGCTACATACAGATTGTAAAATCAAGAGATAGGTACATTTATGTAGGAAGACAGCTGAAATGTTACTTTCAGAAAATCCCTGAAATGTTACTTTCAGAAAATCCCATTTGAAGAGAATAAAAAGTTTCAAAGCAATTTCCAGAACAGAAGGACAATTGTTATCTTCACACAGAATTTTTTAAAAAAATAATAATACAATGATGGTTTAAAAACAGATGGCAAACAAATAATTCCACAATTTCTAAAGTGAATTAATTCTGCTAATAGTTTTAACAGCCTTCAGCCTTAGTGTCCTGGAAAAGTTCCAATTTGAATTGACATATATACTGCTTAATAACTTTTCCCTGCAATTCTGGCCCTCTTTCCTCTTCCTTTTCCTTCTCTTGACCTATTGAACAGCGTACAGTTCACATTCATCAAGTTGGTCCATCAAAGAAGTGCTGGCTTAATTCAACAACAAAAATGTCTACAGTTCAGGGGCAGGTGAAATAATTTTGGTTTGTAACTTGGAGCTTTGAGATAAAAAAAAAAGTATTGCTGCAGTTCCACCACAATGAATTTTACATGTATTGCTGCTGTTAAAAGAATTTTTTTGTCTACCTATTTCAAGGAGAAGTTATTTAGGCTACAAACTAAAGTTGTGAAATGTCAGATTTATAGTAGCTCACACAACCTGAATTCCTGCTTCCCGACGTGTCCTTCCTGTGCACAGAACAGAGAAGGTGTCCCATACAAGACCTAATGCAGCTTGTGTCATGATCTCCTTTGGGATCACATTAATTATAGTGTTTCCTAAATTTTGCAAACTTCATTTCCCTCTAGCATGTCCTCCTATTATGCAGCTATATATACATCCCTCATCCTGTGATGTTTATAAGATAGGTATTGTATAAGCACAATGTTCAAAGGGAAATGATTTTGGTGGAATTATACTGCATTACATGAGATACAAGCAGCTTTTTAAACTTGATAGCCACTTCATGGCTGCATTCAGACAGAAACCCTGAATACTACACTTAGGCAGTGTAGTTCTAGGTTGTCCAAGGCCAAAATTTCGAGCCTGGTGGCATAAGGTATTCTACCTGTCAACAACTACTTCAGTTTCAACCGCAATAATACTCAAGCACACAATAGATACAAACTTAAGGAAAACCGCACCAAACTCAATTGCAGAAAATACGACTTCAGCAACAGTGGTCAATGCCTGGAATGCACTACCTGACTCTGTTGTTACATCCTCATACCCCCATAACTTTAACCTTAAATTGTCTAATGTTGACCTCACCCCATTCCTAAGAGATCAGTAGGGGCGTGCATAAGTGCACCAAAGTGCTTACTGTCCCTGTCCTAATGTCCCCATTTATTTGTACCCATTTTCTGTGTTGTTATTCATGTTTATTCTTATTCCTGTTATCTGGTACATGAGTGACAAACTAAACAAACAAACAAATAAACCCCCAAATACCTTTTTAAAGCAAGGAAACAACAGTGCCTCTAGAGTACATTAACTCAAAGTTTGCACACCGACTGCATCCTGCAGTGCCCAAAGCATGCCTAATACATGATCAACCTTTCTCAGTCAAATTTTGGGCAGAACCAATAACATGTCCCCTTCGTTCAAAAATCATCTATAATGCTGTGTGTCAGATTCCACAGCCTATGTAATTGCCCCTCCTCTCTCACCCAGCCAGATTGTTTAGATTAAACAGATGGATTGTATGGCTTTTGGAGAGGGGCAGGAAAGGAGCAGGAAACCAACAACATTTTTATTTTCTCTCTATGGATTTTTTTTCTTTGGCAAATTACTTGCTGTTCAAGCACACAATCTCACCTTGCTCAGATAGTAATGGGAACAATCTGTAGAAAGAAGAGCTAGGTTTTACAGATTGGTTAGTTTTTCAGGTCAGTTTCTAAAGTTTGTTTGCATTTTTTCAAGGGCCCAAACAAAATATAGGGATAAAGAATCGGAAAGGAAACAATAATACAGATTATGTCCAAAGAAATTGCTTTTCAATCTCTTACAAATAGGAGGTGAGAGTGCTAATAATAAATCATGTATGGATCTAAATCATGTTGCCTCATCACAAGAATATACCATAGTCTAGTTTGAGTCTGGTTTAATATTTTGGTTATATGTCATCGACAGTCATAAATATTTAATGTTGATAAAAAGAAAGCTACATCCAACTAGGCAGAACATTGATTTTTGTCCTTTCTGTGCTGAACAACCTCCTTAGATGCTACCATAAATTCTTACCCACAGTGACAAAAGTGATGAAGCATTGCAACACAAACTTTTCCCTCTCATACTTCTGCAAAATGTCCCTTACAAATAAGTAAGAGCCAGAGTTTACAATGCAAGTTTAGATATTAACCCACTCCCAACCCAACCAAGAAATTATCCCCACTGGAAAGCCACAACTAATTTCACCAAGATTGGCTGTAATGGACGGTGCTCTGTCCTATTTTGCTAGCTGCTAATGAAGCAACTCAATCCAAGCAGGCTTTTCTTAAATCATCTTAGAGTCAATCTAGTATGAAGACTAGTTTTAAAATACAGAGAGGTTATATATCCTAAGAAAAAGAAATGCAGAACTACCATTTTTGATTACAGAACTAAGTTCTAAGGTCTACTGTGTATAAAATAAAATAAAAACATGTAAGAAGAGTTCTGCTGGATCAGATCAAAAGGTCCATCTAACTGAGGATATGATTTACATGAGGGCCACTCAAGGGCTACTGGGAAATATCACTTTAGACTACAAGTCTAAGTATCACCTTCCCACTCCTATGCTCCAGGATGGTCATCCAATAATATTTTTGCAGGATCCAATGTGGATAGATTACTGGGACCATAGATGTAATCTTTCGAGTTTTCAGACTCATGCTGGAGCCCATCCTCAGGGAATGGGCTCCAGCATGACTCCAAAAGCTTGGAAGATGAATCCTCTAGTCCCAGTGACCAACTCAGATTGGCTCCTGCAACATTATTCTGGGATATGTACATTCACCTTCATTCATAAGACTATGTTCCATAATCCTTCTCAGTTTTTAAGAACACATGGAGATAAGTTTGCTCATGTGAAAATGGTTCATAAATGCCATTCTTTCTATTGGGCTGTTTTAATATATTACAGAGGGGGAAAAGAACTGAATGGAATGCTAATTTCTAGGCTGTATTTTGTTATAAACCACACAAAAGCTTTCTATTTACACTTGAGCAGTAAAGGATTGTTTGTGGCCAAGAGACTGTGGGGAATTTTAAAGAAATCCTTCCATTACCTTACATTTCAGTTCTCCTAATATGGCAAACACATTTTGCAAACTATAGCCATATTTTTGGATCAAAAGAAAAATCATCTATGCCACCACACTGAAAAAAAAGGGATTAAATAATAAGGCCCATCCAGAGACATCTCTCATTTTTATGCATTTCAGTATTTTCTGCATTTGCTAATAGGAAACAGATGACTTCTCTTTGCAAGAGTGTTACTGACATGGCTTGTATCAAGAACTATGAAGTTTCCAGTCCTATTTCCAGCTTAAAGTGGGATGGTTGCATTTCAATAAGCAACAAAACATGTGTTTGTCTGAATTGAAATGAACTTATGAACTTCGAATTCACCAGCCATTCCTAATCATAGCTAAATATTACCAACATCTGCTTTTTCATCTTGGGCAAGTTATACTGAAAATCCTAGAATCTCATCATCCTGGTTTTGGGAAGAAGGAAAATGGCAGAATGGGAACAGGATACTCAAAGCTCTCTGCAACTTATTATCTGATCTTCAATGACCTCGCTCAGTAAAAAAAAGTGTGCTTCTAGTCCTCAGAGAGTTGTAGGGCTCTGGTATGTCGATGATCTAAGCATGCAGGCCCAGATGAATGGCTTTGCAAACGCAAAGCCATCAAATGCTATACATTTTGTTGTCATACCATCACTTTCATAAGAATACCCTAAAACTATTTGATGTCAAATAAATTCCAGAGAAAGAGTCATTTGGCACAAAACAAACTTTCCTAACAAGATTCCTTCTATGTATTTTGGACTGCAATGTCACAAGCAAATGGTTAGGGAAGAAGGGCCTTTGGCTGCAAGTCATGCAAGCTTAGCAGGACAGAAAGTGGGTCATGGTACATGTCTGAAAAGTAATACTTTCTGTCCTATTCTGAAACCTGTAGACAGAAACTCCTACTCCCTATATTTTCTGAACTGTGGTCACACTGAAAATTCAAATATTTTAAACTTCAGACATTTCTACTATGTTCCTGCTCTCTTTCTAACAGAACAAGAGATACCACATTTTTTGGACTATAAGAAACACCGGAGTATAAAATGCACCAAGATTTTGAAGAGATAAATTTTAAAAAAGTTTTTGCACTTTGTGAAAAATGGGGCATGGAGAGAGTTTGAGAGGTCTGGGGGTTGGGGGGACAAAAATGGGCAAAAAACTGCCTGTTTTTTGCTCATTTTTGCCCTCCCCAGCCCCCAGGAGATGTTGCAGGCCTCCCAAAGCCTATGCATGTCCATTTTTGCGAAGGGGGCAGAGTTTTGGGAGGCCAAAAATGCTGTATTCAGTGTATAAGGCGCAGCCAGATTTCACCCCTTTGGGGAAGGGTTTTGAAGGTGCGTCTTATACTCCAAAAATACAGTAAGTAATAGTGCAACCAAGAGAGACAGGTGTCTTCTAGAGACATCTGCTAAATCTGACTGAATCACCTATTTAAACTTCACTAGGATGCCTTTTCAAAGCAGTTTCACCAGCAGATGTAAAAACATAATCTTTGATCATAAAGAAGCTCAAACTAAAATTGCAAAAGAACCTTTCATATAAACATGATACAAGGTGCTACAGATTTTCAAGGCGTAAATCACATAACTGATCATTTGGACTAAAGTGTTTCAGTTCTTCTAAAACATATCTTAACAATATTGCATTAATCATATGGTTGTTGCTGTGATTAAATAATGTAAATGGCTTCTGATTGTAAAGTATAAGAAACAGAAATCACCTTTTTATTTTATTCAGATTTGGGGAGGGGGAGAAGGAGAGGTAGGAAGTTGCCTGTGCGAAAAGAAACCCAAATATTGCTAACATATAAAAATAAAACAAACCAAACAAGCACTGTAGAAAAGTGTTTGAAATGAGCAAAATGTTGATCTGCCTTTTATTAATTTCATTTTTATCTCCTTATATTCAGATGTTTGATAGCTATGACATTCATGTGCAATGCATTTGAAAAAGAAGACATAAATATTCAGAGACATATTAGAATGCTGTTCAATGTAAGCACCTGTCTACTTAGTGTTGACAGAAAATCATTTACTTTGTTTTATGTGCCTTCTCTCTGGAGACCAGGGAGGTCCTATTTTATTTAAAGAGCTGGTCCCAATATCAATACTGCTTCTTGAATATATATATACATACATAGACGCACATGCACATACATACATACATACATACATACATACATACATACATACAGGTATAGGTAATCCTTGACTTACAACCAGTCATTTGAAGTTACAACATCACTCAAGAAAAAGACTTATGGCAGTCATGCAGTATCCCCATGTTCACATGATCAAAATTTGTGCACATGTCAACAGGTTCGTATTTGTGATGATTGCAGAGTCCCGGGGTCATGTGGTCACTATTGTGACCTTCCAACAAGCGAATTCAGTGAGAGAAGCTTGATTCACTTTGATGGATGCACGATTCACTTAATAACTGCAATGATTTGCTTTAACCTCATGGCAAAGAAGGTTGTAAAATAGGATATGCCATTCACTTAACCACTGCCTTGCTTAGTAATGGAAATTCTGCTTCCAATTGTAACTTGATGCCTATCTGCAATAAACATTTACTTACTTGTAGAATAAAGTCACTCCCCTTATTTAGAATATTTAGAAGTCACTGTTCAATGTTAAAGATGCTACAATTATTCAACATACGTGAAATGGCTTTTTATCCTAAATGATCAAAAGAACAATTTATTTCCAAAACTAAAAGCATTCAAAATTTGTTCATTTCTCTGGAAAATTCATACCGTACCAAATATATTTCTGCATTAAGAGGCTTTGCCATAGTGAAAAATTAATTTGGATGGGCAAATAGTATATTGCATATAGGGTTAAATTGAAAAGCTTTTGCACCAAGTTCTTCAGCTCAACTAGAGTAGTGGCTCTGTACAGCACTGCACTAGACAATTGTTTTATGGAGTACAACACCACAGTGAAATGGCTAATAGGGCAGGAAAGGAGAAAGATTCAGTTTAAAGCAGAGTTTTTCAACTCTGGGCAACTTTAAGATGTGTTGAATTCATCTCCCAGAATTCCCCAGCTAGCATGGCTGAAGTTGAAGTCTATACATCTTAAAGTTGCCAAGGTTAAGAAACACTGGTTTAAATCCTTCTTCCTATCCTGACAGTGAGTTTATATAGGTCACTTCGTCATGGCAGCATCACGTAACATATCAGGACTTTTCCTCCCTTTGCTAACGCTGGGCATGGGCATGCCTGCACATAATGCATCTGGCCCATGGGCTGCGAGTTTGACAGCCCTGGTATAGCTTTTGATACATAGTTCATTTGTTTTTATTTTAAATTTGCCATGCTAGAACTCTCCAAATGTACAATCTTCCATTGAGATTATCCCCAAAATTTAATGTTGATTCAAATATTGCCCTGTCAAAAGTTGAGGGGAAAGTAAGAGTAACCTTCTTCTGGTGGCAGCTCTTGATGACCTTTAAAAAGCTGAGGCAAATCATATTTAGGCATGGTTGAACTGACTGGCCCAAAGTCACACAGCCATATTTCATGGCTATAAGTTTGAATAGAACTCCACATCTCTTGGTCTCTAACCTGGTGTCTTAACCACCAAACTGTCTCTCTACAAATTTAATAAATAATTGTTCCCTATTCAAAACAATGTGACATCACAGCTGCCATTTTTTAAAAGCTGGTGTTGGCCTTCATATACATCGAGTTCTTCAGAAGAACCTAGGATATCATAATGTATTGGGTTAATATTTGTGCAGACCTTTTGGATTTGATGGATGGAAATATCAATGCATAGATTTTCTAACTTTTGTCAAAGATTTATAGCTATGGCACCCAGTCAGTTATATAGGTGACTATCACAACCTATGACTTTAATGGGCAGGTTATAATGGCAATCAAGACCTACATGTATTCTTTACTAATCACATTTTAAACTCCTCCATGCTTGAAATTATCCAAATGTAAAATTCCAAGATATTTATAGGCTTCATCTTGATGGCTACTGATAGTTTGGCTATTCAGCATTTCATTTCCATTACTGTTCATGATTTTACCCTGCTTTTGTAGGAGAAAGACCGGACAAGCCAGGGGGAGGAGTTAAATGGATAATTGGTCTGTAATCCCTACATGGACACAGGAGAGTGAAGTCTGGTTCCCCTTCCCCTCTTGAATGCAATGAATTTTATCTAATCTTATCAGGTGCAAACTGTCATTGAGGAGATTCCTGTGTATAGGCTTGAGCATATGCATAGCTAATTGAATTATTTTTGTGAGGATCTTGTTGTTGGCATCTGACAGCTTTTTGCTATTGTAGCACATTTCTTTAAGACACATTCCTTTGCTATATATGTCCTAAAAATTCTTATGGTATATATCCATGACTGGATTTCCATTTTTGATTTTCAGATCATTCACGTAAAGCAAATGTGAGATTTTTATTAACATTTTTTGCTAATTGATAGCAATTAGCTATTCATACTCACTGAAAGTGGGATTGTGGCAATAATGAATATTAAGGGTGATAATGACTCATTCTGAAGAGGCCTCCCTTAATATTGGCTATTTAACATTTACATGTGGATTACTATTCGACCCCTTAATGTTTATTATTAATATGGCTGGTCACACAATTAACAAGATTTTTAGACTGGATTTGGCATTTTTATCCAGCTATTGAGTCCTTTTCAAGGATCTGGGATAGACAGATGTTTTTGTTTGATGGTGTTAAAGTAATGTTGCAGGAGTAGCCTTCCAAGTTAAGCTTACAAAATGCAATTGACTGATGATGGTTTTGTAAATGCTGTTGATATTCAAGTGATGCTCCAAATATGTTAGGCACCAAAGGCACCTATCAATATTGGTACTATCTTTACTTTCTTTTGCCACAGTCATGCTACAGTTTGTATTTTGTTCTTCTCCTCTCCTCACACATTTAAACTTTGACTTAAATAAAAAAAATATTTTCTTTACATTTCAGACATTGACAAAATTTATTCACAGGAAGTTCCACCCTCAAGGCACTGCACCAAAAAGAATCTGCCCCTTGCAATCAACTTTAGACAAGTCTTCCATAGTGTTTGACATTCTTCCCACACTTTTCAATTGTTGCAACTGCATCTGCCAGAATTACTAGCCAGCATGCTGAACATTATGAAAGGCTGCTTTAAACAAGGGCAATATTTAGACATGTTATGTAGCACTGCAGCTCAAGTTAAAGGCAACAGAAATGAATTTGAGGTGAGGGTAAGGGGTATATTTTAATACCTCTCATGCTATTTTTCAGATATGTAATGATATTAGCTAAGTCCTGATGATACAGCAGCAAGAAAGAGAGACTTGAAAATTATTTGTTTTCAACCTTACAATGGTGCCACCTGTAGGTTTATATTTATAATCACAGCAGCAGCAGCAGCGCATAATCCAGCTTTCCATTTTTCAGGGCAAGAGACACAAAGCATAGTTGATAAGAGTTGATATCACGAATGCAGGTGGCTTGCTTGCAAAACGTTAATTTACCAGATGAAATGAAGCAGTTTCCCTTTCAGTCTTGTGAATTTGATGCTCTTCTATAATTTAATTAAGACCGTGAAGGAGCAAGCAGGCAGCCTGTAGAAATTATGAGCTGTGTGATTCCAGATCACACATGGACCCCTTTGTTCAAATAAGCAATCTTTTTATAGAACAGTGTCTATATCCTTTGCATACCTACTGTTTCTTTCTCTGATGGCCTTGTTCCAGAGCACTCCTGTGGCATTTATATGCATGGTTTGAGGATAATAAAATTAAACATATAGTGCCAGCACTGAGATCCAGATCATCATAAAAAAATGATACCTACACAGGTATTATAAAGTTAATGTAGATTTTAAAAATCATTAAATGAGGAATGCCCTCATGTGAAAAGGGAATATATGCAAACCCACTCTATGCCCAAAACTACTTTTAAGCTTCAAATCGAGAAGCATTTTATAAGGGGGGGGAGCATGCCTAACACAGGCAAAAAAAATGGTTAACATTAAAATTTGGTAGTACACTAAAATTGGGAGCATAAGATGAAATCAAGAGAACAATTGACTGCAGAGAGATTTGGTTTCAATGATTCTCATATGCATAATTAAGAGAAAGAGTTGATGTAGATAAAAAAAATAGTACCAGAAATACCCTGTTTCCCTGAAAATAAGACCTCCCCAGATAATAAGCCCAATTGGGGTTTTGAGCGCATGCACTAAAATAAGCCCTCCCCCAAAAATAAGCCCTCATTGAAAATATTGCAGCACAGCAGCAGCCATGAGGTGACCATGCTCGCTGCCTCCTGCACCTCAAAAATAATAAGACCTCCCTGAAAATAAGTCCAGGCACTTATTTTGGGAGTCAAAAGAAAATAAAACCCTGTCTTATTTTCAGGGAAACATGGTAACATATGATAAAACAGAATTTGAAAATGTGATATTCATAAACTATGACTACGTGATTGGTCAAATGCGTAAATATTTGTTGCAATTTGAAGAACAAGTTAAAGAACGTATGGTAAAAATGGGCCAAGAATTTTGGTTTTAATATTGAAATAGATCAATGTGACAGAATCTGGTTGAAAGGTCTAAAATTCACGTTGTCTTACTTTTTTAAAAAGAAAAGTTTTAAAGTGATGTACCATTGGTATATGACTCCAAATTAATTATCTAAGTGGTACAAAGATACATCTAATCACTGTTTTAAAAGTGAAAAACATAGGAGGAGGAGCCAATGTCATGGCGAGACAACGTGCAATCTCAATGCTCTGAGATTACCACCAATACTTTTGCCGCTGGATGGTCCAAACGGACCTAAACCATCCCGCAGAGATGGTAAACGGGAAGATTATGTCCTGCTGATCTCAGGGACATCGCAAAGTCCCTGATCAATCCAGGAGAAGTTCTTCTAGCTGGCGACAAAAGCACAGCCCCTGGGCTGATGAAGTTGGGGCGGCTCCGAAATGGAAGGATATGGAAAGAGAAAGTGTTTTCAGCTGGTGAGGAATTTTTACCATTTTAAAAGAGACTGCCTATAAAAAACTTAAAGTTAATTTAAATTTGAGAACAGAAGAAATAAGCAGCAGAATTTAGATTTGAATGGTTTTGGACAGTGGGTTATCTTGCTTTTTAAATGCTATTTTCATATATGGAATTTATGTAAGCCTTTTAAAATGAATGGATTAAGTTTTCTTCTTCTATCTTTATTATTATTATTATTTGCAACCTTTGGACTTCTTAATTACTGTGTGTGTTTTTCCCCTTTTTTCTCTATTTCATTCAAGAATTTGACTTTTTATTAACTTGGAATATAAAAAAGATACAAAAGACAACAAAGAAAATTATAACAACATAGGGAAGACAACACTGTTACTAGTAGGCTGGAAGTTTGTGTATTGGAAACAAAACACTTACTTTCCTCACTGATTATTCTGGCTTGGCACTTCAAGGTCTCACTGTTTTGTTTATAGAGAGTAATAAGAAGAAAACCATACAGATGTTCCTTTGAAGTATATCTTTAATCATATAAAAGTGAAAATAAGACCTTACTGTGATTTTATGCTTTATCTTGTAAAAACCTTTCAAGCCGGAGCAGCAGTGTTTGTCAGCTGGAGATAATGGCACAATCTCAACAGTAGAAAGAAACTTTAAGTTTGCAAAAGATATTGTTAGAAATTCAGAAATTATCAAACACATTTGAGAGGATGGAGAAGAAGTTGGAAAATCTAGAGCATCTAACAGTAAAATATGATGAAGAAGTTGGAGATGTTTATCAAGTGGAAAAAGTGGAGGTTAGAATCCTAAAAACCAAAGAGAAAAATGACCATAAAGAAATCAAATCCACTGATATCTATGGTGATTGGTTTGTGTCTGGAAATGGAAAGAGTGGAATATGAAAAGAGGAATTAAATGGAGGGGATCTCTACCCTAGATGGCAAGATATAGAAGAAGAAGAAAAAATATGGATTTAAAAGAGAAATTTTATTAGCAACATCATTGAAAACACCACTGACAATTAAAGATAAGCTGATTAAGGAAACAGAAGAAGGGCATCGAAATTGCATGAGAGATTTTATAAGCAATGAGTTGCTAAGAGGAGTCCATACAAATTTGATTAAGGAGAAGATTAGAGGATTGATACCACAAATGGCAGAAGACATGAGATTGTTTTGCTACTGGAAAGATACAGGTTGATAGATGAAAGTGTATAATCTAAAATTAGTTAAACTTAGTGAAATTTAGTGACAATAGATAGAGTTAAATAATTGATAATTATAATAATGTATACATATGTATTGCTATGATAAGTAATAATTGTATATGAATATTGAATGGTACCTATGAAAGGAAGATTAGAATTTTTTTGGTTATATATAAAGGTTAATAAAAAAGAACTAAGTTAAATTTAGTTAAGTATTGATTATTAAGGGAGAAAATGTTATGATAAAGGATACAGTCAAACAAAGGAGGGATAATGATAACAACATGTGTGTGTGTGTGTGTGTGTGTGTGTGTGTGTGTGTAGGTACAATATAAGGAAATTGGATGTAAATTTTAAACAGTGATTTGGAAAGGAGGATTAGAAATTTTTGTTACTAAATATTATGGATGTTTAGTCAGAATAGGCCATAGGGATTCAGTGTTATTGGAGGATATTAGAAATAGCAAAATGCCAGCATGTGGTTATGTTTTAAATCTTGGTATATTTTATGATTAAGGATGTTTAAACAATTATAGTCAAATGAAAATGGAGGTATGATGAGGGTACCGTATATACTCGAGTATAGGCCGACCCAAATATAAGCCGAGGCACCTAATTTTACCACAAAAAACTGGAAAAGTTATTGACTCGAGTATAAGCCTAGGGTGGGAAATGCAGCAGCTACCGGTAAATTTCAAAAATAAAAATAGATACCAATAATGTTTTTGAATATTTATTTCAAAGAAAAACAGTAAACTAGCGGTGTATTCAATGAAATACTTCACTCACCTCATGATGCTGATGTCCCGCTGTGATGATGATGTCCCGTGCAGCCGCGGGAGCGATGTCCCGCCTCCTATGACACACGGCACAGTGATTCCTATCATTGGATCATTGTACCAGAGGAGGTGGACATCGCTATGTGGCTGCTTGCCATAACAAGGAGGAGGTGGGACATTGTTGCAGAGCGGCAGGAGGGGGAGGAAGGGGAATCATAAGACAGCCCTGCATTACATTAGAACGTGAGGAGGGGGGATGGTGCGGTGCGCGCTGCGCGGCAAACTGACACAGAGGGAGGGGAAACTCACAGGGGCACTGGGCCATTCACGAGTGTCACCCAGCGGCATGGCCCCGCCCCCTTTTCTCCTCCATTTCGGGCAAATTTTTCACTGACTCGAGTATAAGCCGAGGCGGCTTTTTTCAGCCCAAAAAGTGGGCTGAAAAACTAGGCTTATACTCGAGTATATACAGTAATATGTATACATATATCTGAGTTAAAATACTTGAGTTAATATGGATTATGGTTGATGACTGTGGAAGAGATGCATGAAAGTCTTTTGTAACCAACTGATACGCTTTCTACAGTATGTAAAGAAGGAGGATTCTTTGTGTTGTGTTTGTTTTGAAAATAAAAAAAAATGTATATATAAAAAAAGTGAAAAACATGAAGGAACATTTGATCACACATGGTGGACTTGTGAAAAAAACTAAAAGACACTGGACACAAATACATATGGCGATACAAAATGTTTTAAAAATTAACATTCAGATGAAACTGGAACTTTTCTTATTAGACTTATTTACCCTCAACTAGAAAAGGCTCATGAATGATTGGTTTTATATACAGTAACTGCAGCAAGGCTATTATATGCACAAAAGATGGAAGACTACAGAAACACCAATAATGGATGGATGAATTGTGAAGATGGCTGAGGTTGCAGAAATGGCTAAATTGACTTGCTTGATTAAGGAGGGAACTACAACTACATTGTAAAAGACTGGAAACTCTTTATAGACTTTTTGCTGAAAATGGATGAAAATGGACTGATGATTCTGGGATTTATTGATTAAAAGGGTTTGTTTATGGGAAATAGTGAATGGTGATTTGCAACATGGGAGGATAAAGACGGTAATAGTTATGTTTCCAAAGAAGATAAGAAATTGCTTCTTTAAATATATTTCTTTTTCTTGCTTTGTTGTTATTCTTCACTATTTCTTTTACCCTTTATAATTTTTTATTTTAATAAATATTATTCATCAAAAAATAAAAAGGAAGCGTATAAATGTAGGACAAGTGGATTTCTCTTTCCAAAGGACATTATTACTTGAAATAATTCAACCTTGAACCTAGTGAGATTCAAACTACTAAATTACAGGTAGCCAGCAGTCAGCAGAAGTAAACTACAGTACCGCATTCTAACCACCATGCCACCGCCATTCTAAATATATTTAACATTTAATTAACTAGATTAAATTAGTAGCATATAATTGATTACTGTCCTATTATTAAGAACTTTCTTTTCTTTTACATTTATATTCTCTCACAGACATTTTTAAAAAATTGTGCCCTTCCATTCATATAGTGTTCTCGCAGATACAGCTATCCATGTAAGTAAATGGGGATAGTAACTTTGGGGATAGACTTGACTGCCCCAAATTATTTTATGTGGAAAAAGAAAACAAATTGCTGAGTGTGTTGACACTAATTTTTACTCCACATTTAAATAGGCCCCTTCTTTTTGTTCTATGTCTACCTACATTTTGGCCACTCAAAAAGCAAGCGTGACCCACATATATTTGACTGATAAATTCTAATCTTAAGGATGATTCATGATCATTTCAGAGTCTATTGGTTATGGAAGAAAAGACAGCCTCCATTGATCTCTTCTTGCTCTCAAGATGCTTCAAACTGACTATATAGATCTGCTAAATTGTACTTGCTCAACCCTCACTTTCTGAACCATATACAGCGCCACTGGATCATAGAAGATAATCACAAAATCCTGGAATTGAAAATGACTACTCATGACCAGCTTCATTGTGAGCTGGAAGTGTACAGGGATGAATGCTGATCTGGCTTTTTCACTGACTGCCATAAGTAGTTTTAACTTTACTTTAAATGAGCACCTCACTATGCTTCAGATCACCAATATATTCAAATCATTAATATCTACACAACTCCCTCTCTATGGCCTACAACCAGTTCAGCAGAGACTAATATCCAGGAAAAGCTTCTTAAGTTGACGGAAGACTTTGAAGAATTTGAAAGCAGAGGGGATCTATGGAAAGCTACGAAGAACCAACACTGGATGGAACCAAGACAGGAGATGGCTCTGAGGAAAGCTGGGAAATATGGAAATCACTGAATAGACTGTACAACAAGATCCAGAGACACTCTGAACAAATTGGGCTATCGGGGTGGCTTCTATTTTTTTGTGATTGTGGTGACATATAAACTGAAACACATATGTATACCTGCCCTTTATGTCTCAATCAGTTTACACTTGAGGCTCTCATGGCAGAATGACAGAATGCAATTAATGTTGCTAGTTTCTGGGCAAGATCTGTTTAATTTGTACGTATTTTATATTTTAAATTTTATGTCATATATTATGCCTTATTTTACGTGTGATGCTTCTGAACATGAATAAACACACACACCTTATTTTAAACATAAAGACATGAGCATGAAGGGGCAGTAGACTACCATATTGTGTTGTGTTTCCAGTTTATTGTTTTCTCTAGGTTTCTAAAGACAGTATTAATAGAAAGAACCCAATACATTCCTTCTTTTTAACATAATGTAGCTGTAGTAATTTACAACAATTTTCCTCAATCTAGTACCATCGAGATGTGTTGAACCACAACAATCAGAATGTTGAGCATTTTGGGCAATGGTAGCCTTACAAGACTGTCATCTTTCACCTATAATGTAGATAAATCATAATTTTAAAACTGGAGCTTTTAAAATATCCATGTGCCAAGTTGTCAGAAACAATGAAGTGGTTAATTTTTTCTTGCATTCATCTCCTGCTTTTTAAAAGAGTAACAATTCTTTTAAATACCAATTATATTTAGCTGTAATAAACATACCAATGTAAATACAATAGGACATTCCTAAGGGGAATGCAATTTTAAAAAATAATTTCCATATTTACTACAATAAATGTTCTGCCAAGAATTTTTATTGCTAACAGAAACACAGAATATGCTACGTCCAAAGCTAGAAAACAGTTCCAGTACAATGCATGTCTAATATATAGCCTCCCAAATATACAGTCTATCCCTAGAAAAGTTGTAAATTACGGTTGCAAATGAGACCACAAACAAAAATTTTGCTCAAGGCATGAATCATAAATTCAAACAATAATCATCTCATATGTGAGGCTCAGCTACTTTGTTTACTTATGATGCCCTGTTTCTAAACATATAGATGAAAGTAGGTCAAATAGATTTAGCATCTTTTTCTCATGAAATACGTTATGATATTGGGTGGCATTGCCTAATTTACAATTACACAAATCCTTTGAATATTAAATTGTGTTTTCACTGTGCTGTGTCATTATCCATATTGACATTTTACCTCACAATGATATAGTATCACAGAAAGCTGAGGAAACACACATTTATCAAAACAGAAGCCTGCAGCATAAAATATGAAGAAAGAAGAAACAGATAGCAAAAGATTATTAAATGGGCAAATAATCTTTTTCATGTTGAAATCATAAATATAAGGAGGAGATGATGACTATTATTATTTGGTGTTAGATTGTGACACCCCTGTGCAAGTGCATCAATGAACCTACAATAAACAGAACTTGAAATCCATAACTGAAACTGCAATGGAACAGCAAAATTAGTTTCTCCAGAACTAATTCTGCTCTAGTCCAAAAGCAACGAAAGAAACGTGAATTTTAAATAATAAACATAACTACAAGATGATAGAAAACGTCAAGTTCTGTTCCATGTGCATCACATCAGAGTGATGGCAAGAGACTCTGATGGGCATTTGAATCTTGAAAGTATCCTGAGGTTGAAGGGCTGGCTATTCACTATGTCTGTCTTAAAAATAAGTAAGATGTTCCTCAGTATCCTCATAGCAGACTGAGCAGGTACATAGATCACCTGTATTTCTACTTCAGTGGTGGGATTTAATTTTTTTACTACCGGTTCTGTGGATGTGGTGTGGTGGGCGTGGAATGGCTTGGTGGATGGGGCTTGGTAGGCATGGCAGGGGAAGAATACTGTAAAATCTCCATTCCCTCCCCACTCCAGGGGAAGCTTACTGCAAAATCCCCATTTCCTCCTGATCACTTGGGATTTGGGAGGCAGAGAATAATGGGGGCGGGGCCAGTCAGAGGTGGTATTTATTGGTTCTCCAAACTACTCAAAATTTCTGCTACCGTTTTGCCAGAACTGGTCAGAACTTGCTGAATACCACCTCTGTTCTACTTAAATTACAGTAGTTCTATCTCTATTTGCAATTCTGCATAAGACCTTAGTATGTGAGTTATATGCTCTTGTCTTGATCTGTATGTTGTGGTCACCAGTTCAGGGCTTCACCCCAACTCTGAGTTTGGAATTGGGTTTAGATTCTGAGTCTCCAGAAATACAAAATAATGATGATGATGATGATGATGATGATGATGATGATGATGATGACGACGACGACAATAACAACAACAATGGTATTTGTGATGCGTTTTTGAATGTTCAGTTGACTGAGTTTCATGTTTAATGAATAAAGTATATAACTACTAGTATAGTATAGTACTAATATTACTATTACTACTACTACTATTTGGAACGGCTTTACTTGGAACTGCTTCCATCCTGTGATGATATCTGTAACACCATCAAACATCCAGATTTGCCTATCCCAGATGATTGATAGGTAAACAAAAATGCCAAACCCAGTCTGAACATCTGGCTGACTGTGCTATGATTAATCATCATCATCATCATCACATCACCATCATCATCTACTTTCCTAAATCTATGTCCCTTGTTAGCACCCAGTATTTTAACTTTTCAACACAGATGCCCTCCAATCTGCCAACACAGAGTGTTTTTATAGCCAGCAGCTTATAGTTTAACTGCATGATTTTAATCTAACTTTTGATGCATATTATTCCTTAATAACAGTTTAATCTCCTGTTCATTCCCATGTCCTTCTTTTTTATTGACTGTACCTTATCCATTTTCTACGCCTTATTTTGTCTATGACAGTGGTGGGATTCTAAAATTTTTACTACCGGTTCTGTGCGTGTGACTTTGTGGGTGTGGCTTTGTGGGTGTGGCAGGGAAAGGATACTGCAAAACTCCCATTCCCTCCCCACTCCAGTAACCTGCTTTCTGGCTCCATTCTCCTGTTCAGGGTAACAAAAGAAGATCAGCTGGGAGGCTGGGAAATAGCGGGGGCAGGACCAGCCTGTTTGCCGGTTCTCCGAACTACTCAAAATTTCTGCTACCGGTTCTCTAGAACCTGTCAGAATGCCACTTCTGGTCTATGATCATAATAGTTAGATTTGACTGTTTGATTTGATTTAACACAAGTTCCAGGATTTTCCCATTTGGAAACAAATTCTGAAGCTAAACTATGGCAAATATAATCTTAAAGGAAATATTGTACATTGTTCTGTGAGTGTAAAGACCGTCCATCCAGCATTAGACCTCAGCTGAACCTCAATCTATAAAACATAGGCTCCAAAATTATCTCCATTTACCAATTTCCATTCATGTCAGAGGATCAAGCTATTACTTTCCCACTATATTATATTCTTGCTATAATATGTCAGTGTGACAAGGAGTTTCATTCTAACTAGGTTCTATTATGATTTATGATACCATTTGATTATGACAACACTATCTCTATGTTTGAAATATCATACAAAATTTTGCTCCTTGGCTGAGACTTTGTCTTCAGAATTTCACCCTGAAGCCATTTCCCGCTCTCTACCAGCAATAATAACCCCTGAAAATAGAGAGTTATAATAGAAAACACAAGTTTTGTTGTTGTTAAAAAAACAAACTGAACGATTTTTCTTAGCTTGATCAGATGAACCACAAACCACGTATGAGAAATGTAACCATATGTTTATCTTGTTTACAACTATAAATGTGCCAAACAGTACAAAAATGAAAATGAGAAAAGGAGCTAGTTTTCCTCAGGCTAATACACGGTCTCAATTATAGAAATAAATTGTAAGCATAATAAGTCATATATGGGTTATTATTTACACAATTGCTCATCTTTCTAGTTATCTGTCAGCTAGGAAATCACTGCTTTCATTCTTCTGTTCTCTTCAGTTCAGTTAAGCTGGCAGAGACCTAAGTATATAACCCTTTTCCCACTCAGAAAAATATACATAAGAATACTGTCCTGTCGATGAGACAAGTGTGGAAGCTGATTTCCATGGGTTTTGTACTATAATTCAGAAGATTCAGTCATGTGGTTTCATAGGTAGGTTATGAAAAATAGTGTGCCTTAAACATTTTGTGACTCACTTGCTATATTTCATAAAGTTATTAAAAATGTTAGTCAAAATAACAATAGATGCATTCTTTTTCTTATTAAGCACATTTGTTCCTCACATTGATGGTGCAGAGGGAAAAACATGTGGAAACCTACATATCTTCCTCCCTCCCTCCCTCCCTCCCTCCCTCCTTCCTTCTTTCCTTCTTTCCAACTTTCCTTCCCATCAAAGTACCACAGGGACTATTTATTCTTATTATTGCCTGGACTCAGTCTCATGCAGAAGTCTTTTTGAAAGCACGAAAGCATATTTTCTCAACCCTACAATTCTATTAGTTATTCCAATGAAAGTGGAAGTGGAAGATCCTGAGATGGTCACTTCACTAACTTTATATACAATATATACAAATTAATAATCTCATAATGTTTCATCTTGTTAGTGTTCTTTAAGCATCAGTTACCATTAGGAGTCTGACACTTCATAAAATTATAATCTAAGTAATTGTAAATGTCTCTCTCCCAAATGGTTATTAAAGTTTTTATCAAAAGATGCAATTCCATGTGGCACACTTAGCATTTTTGTCTAGTTCAACTTCAATATTCCAAATTACACTTATTCCAGTGCAGCCTCCAGATGGTTGTATAAAAAGTATTTGAGATTCCATGCTTTTTAAATTCATGAGGAATATTTAAAACAAGGAACAGTGGGATATTCACTGGTTTCCTACATGTCTCACAACATTTTATAAGCATTTCTTATCTTAGGGTCTGGATCTCTCTTGCGGGGGGGGGGGGAGTAGGATATGAAGAGAGCTTTCCCACTCTCTTCATGTATCATTTCCCCTCTTTTTCCCCTTCCCATTTATTTTATTTTCTTTCTCAATCCTTCTGGTTTCAAAGTGATCCAAGGAAGAAATGTATGCCAGGGCTAGAAGTTAAGGCAACTAAAACTCTTTCCATTAATTCTTCTGAAGGGTCTGGCAATCCTTTCTTTTAATTGCATTTGCCTTAACTGAATTAAGTCTGCTGTTTCTACCAGTGGATGAAGAACTGAAAATTCTTAATAGGGTGTCTGTGATTTGTTGAAATCTTTATATACTGTCTAGCATTCTCAGTCCACAGAAACAAGGAAACATTAGTGTTAAATACCTTGCCAATAAAATTTCCCTTTGGCTTTTGAATACTGTATGCTAGAATAGAAGACAAACAGTGCCTGAGTCATAATTGCCAAAGGGAGCAGGGAAGTTGGAAGATATATGTTTTAGTATGGAAACTGCTCCTAGTTCCATTAGGTGAACTGGAAGGAATCACTGCTGGTTTCGTTTCAATGTTGTTTTGAAAAGAATCAATGTGTGCCGCTAGCTAGGAGAAGTTGCCAACTGTTTTAAACATGCTAAATAGCTAAGCAACCAAAAGTTATTTTGAATAAGAGACCTTTGAACTGACATCTTTGGCCAATCCATTCCTGCAGTTTACATTTGACCAGCCAAACCTGGATTGGCTATCAAATGATCTATATGTTTAATTCTTATTGGGGTTTTTCATGCGCAAACTTTTCTAATGCACTATAGAGTACAGAGAGAATGAACAGTATATACTGTAGAATAAATGTTAAGAATAGCTTATTATATAATACACTCAGAGACTCAGTGGGTTAATGACTTTGGAGATGGTCTTTGTTCTGGCGGGTTTGACTCCTAGTGGTAGAATGAACTCCTGTCACTCACCTCAGCTTTTGCACACCCAGCAGTTCAAAAGTCTGCCATATGTGAGTAGATAAATAGGTACCACTTCAGTGGGGAGATGAGGTAATGCTTTGTGCAGACAGTTAGAATCCTGCTGGCACTGGACCTTCCAAGTTGCGATGCCTGTTTATAAAGCAGCTCCAGTGGAGAGAGACGGTTCTGAATAATGTTGTAGGAAAGCTCATATTTCTTTCTGGTGCAGAGCTAGCAAACCCTTGTGGTACACCTTTGGAAGCGTGTGAGCGGAAACCAAACAGGACTAGAAATCTTGGGAAGCAGCTACTACTCTTCATTAGCATTGTGATATCCTGGCTAAAGTAACATCACCATATAAATAAATACAATTTTATATAAAATCTGATCCCTGCAATGTTGTGTATTAAATTAGAACTACAGAGACCCAAGAAAATTCCCATTCAGCCATGAACCATAGTGGATGATATTGGCCAAACTTTTTTTCTTGTCTTATACCGCAGGATTAAATAACAGAAATTAGCTTATATACGTTATCTTGTTTTCCTGAAGGAAAAGCAAAAGTAGTCTTCCTCAAGTTGAGCTTGTTTCCTGATTAGTACATGGACACATCTCTGCTGTTTCCTTGGTAACAATACAGAAATAGTTTGCTATTGACTTCTTATTTTTCTTATTTTTTGATATTTTTTCAACTTCTCAATCTAGTTTACACTCCTAAAAATTCTTGATCATTTCTCATCCAAGAAATCTATTATATAAGGATATAATCCAAATAACTTGTTCAGCTGCTAATATTTATGTATTGAAGTGGGGGGGTTGTTATCGGCTGATATCCACAGTATCACTTTTGTTATGATCTTAACATTAGAGGTCATTAAAAGGATCACAAATTCTGGAACTCCCAAATTACCTAATCAATATATTTTACTAAATAATAGGTGACCCTAATGTATGTAAGGTATTCAAATACCATATAGTTGGCAATTTAGGGAGATGAATGAAGGCAAATACACGTGTCCCAGGATAATGTTGCAGAATTCAATCTGGGTCAGTTATTGGCACCAGAGGTTTAGTCCTCCAAGCTTTCAGACTCATGCTGGAGCCTATTCTCAGGAAACTTCTCTTTCACCAAAATGTGTGTTTTGACCTATTCTATGCATAGTATTTATGGGGTGACTGATTGTGTGTGGTTTTTTTAGTTGTTGACTTGGGTGTTGATAACCAGTTATTAAGTCATTGACTGTTGTTTCCTTGTGCTTCCAAATCCTCAGCTCCTAAGCACATGATAAGCTGGTGGTAAATGAGCACTCCTGTTGACTGACAAGGTGCCCACAGAGATTGCTTGCTTGTGATGAGCAAAAAATTGTCTTTCACCAGACAAACTATCACGCCATGCGCCAGCCCAACATCTGGTGAAAAATCCCCTAGTGTCATCCTCTGGCTAAGTCAGAGATGGGGAAGAACGCAGAGAAAAGCAACAAAAATGATTATTGGGGTGCAGACTAAAACATATGAAGAACAGTAACATAATTTGGTATGTCTAATCTAATGAAAAGGAGGGCTGGGATGACATGATAGCTGTTCCAATATTTGAGAAGCTCCTACAAAGACAAAGGAGTCAAACTATTTCCCAAAGCTCCAAAAGGCAAGACAAGAAAGGCTTGAACTAAGGAGAAATTTTCTAACAGTGAAACAGTGAGAGCAATCAACCAATCGAATAGCTTGTATTCAGAAATTGTGGGTGCTCCAACACTGGAGACTTTCAAAAAGAGACTGGACTGCCATTTGGTATAGGGTCTACTGCTTGAGCAGAGGGTTGGACTAGAGGTTCTTTAAATCTCTATTATTCTATGTTCTATGTTCTAATTTGATGAATCCCTATGGGAAGGTTTCCTCAAAAAATGTCCTTTCTTTAGCTTCCATCACAGAACAGCCCAAGATTATGTCTCAGAAAGTAAGCTAGAAATTATGTCTACAGTCGCTCTAGGTTTTGTCATATATACTATAGTGTAAGCTAAATCCTCAAAATAAATGTATCATTGTAAGAGCAAACAATATGTCAAACCTTAGAAAAGAAAAAAAATGAAAAATCTCAGTCCACCTAGTTCGCCCTTTGGGGGCGGGGTGGAGGGAATCAAGATGTTTATTATTATTTATATTTTCAATATTTTTTAATTTATATCTTCAGAGATATTGGTGAAACAATATCAATTTTACTACTATCAAGTTAACCTCAGATACCAAAGAAGCTTTTGTTCTCTAAAACATATACAAAGAACGTATGGCCCTTTGACACTTTTCAGCAATCCCATTCAGCTATGTTGGATGGTGAAACATGGTGAGAATTACAGCTCTGCAGTCTTTGGAAAGAGATTATTATTTGGTCACCCTTACTTAAAATCATGGCAGTTAAGTTTACTGCTACACATACATACATTTATGTATATATGTATCCGTACTTATCATTAATTTTCTTCAAGCCTCCTATCTCTGTTTACAATATATTAGCCCCTTATAAAACATAACAAAGGCCAAAGCCATCAGAAGCAAGCCTTGACAAAATCTTGTTTTATAAACTGTTGAGAAACACTGGCGTAGACTGCAGAGCTATTCACAATGTCTTCCTCTTTGTAAATGATTTGCTTCCCTTCTCTTCCTGTGTAAATAAACAGAAACGTGTCTGTATATTTGGTGTTTCTCTATCGTCCCCCAACCCACCCCACCCCTTTGGTCATGATAATCAAGGACTATTACAGCAATAGATCTTATCTGCAGAATAGCAGTCCCTCTGCACCTTCAGTTCAGATTTTTGTTTATGCTTGGTTGCAATTGTGGCTGTTTTTGATAGTTTTAGGTCAGCCATGACAGACTATGGGTGACACTAAATAAACAAGCTTGGAGACTGGGACCAGTCAGGAAGGAATGAAACTGGTGCTCACAGTCTGAATTTCCTTCATTAATCAACATTTTTTAAACATATTTATTTAAAGTGTGCTGAGAGACCTGGCTAAGTATGTTATACTTAGAATAAGTTGTAACAATCTCAGAATCTTTCAGTATATAAGATATAGGGACAAGTCTGACAAATAGTGATGTGTCTTTTTTTACTGATTAAACAAAAGTCTATAGTCAAAAATAGGTTTTTCATTGCTTGCTATATTAAAATATCTGGAAGAATTAATATCAGTGAGCCTGCAAGAATTTCTACATATATGGAAGTAACTAAGCAGTATTTACTAAATCATAAACATGCTTAATCTTCTAATAAAAGTAATAACCTAATATGACATAGCTCAATATAACCACGATATAAACCCATCTTTTTCTTATAAATGTAAGAGTTGTAGTAGCTTTTTCAAATCACTCATTAAAATAAATCTCTAAATATCTGATAGTAAAGTGACTGCAGATTAATCACCAGTTTTGGACACAACTCGTCTGTCTTAAATACTTTTTATTCAATTTAGTTTGACTATTAGGTATGATCTAAGAACAATATTACTGATAGCAATGGAAATAGCACTTAGACTTTTATACCACTTCATGGTGCTTTACAGCCCTCTCTAAGTAGTTTACAAAGTCAGCATATTGCCCCCAACAATCTGGGTCCTCATTTTTTCCATGGAAGGCTGACTCAACCTTGAGCCTGGTGAGATTCGAACTTCCAAATTGCAGTCAGTCAGTGTTCTGTCCCGTGATTCTAATGAATATGCAAACACAGGCTTGGCTGTCTGCCACAACTAATGATGGAGATAAAACCACCCCTTGGCTGAGAGCCTAGAATGCTATCTTCAAGAAGCCAAGATTAGACTTACGGAATGCTTTCTCAGCGGCTAGTAAAATTGACTGTTGTTTCCTGCAAAGATTCTTCTCCCGTCGCTCCACCTGTAAGCTCTTTGGGAGGGGCCACAACAGTAGCCACCTGTCCTTATTTCCTTCTATGATGTCTTCTCCACAGCTGCTCCCTTTTCTTCTCAACTCTATGCACACGCATATCAGGGACAACATTCCTCTGTTCCTCGTCACTTCTCCCTGACTCAGATACCACCTGGTGGCCAACAGGCCTCTCTAGGCCCTGCTCTGATTCCAAACATCCTCCAGAGTCCTCTTCATCCTCCAGAGCAGTCCCATAATGGTCATCGCTGTCAGAGTCCACTAACAGCTCAGCTGGCCGCTGCTGGGCCACAACAGCCAACAGCCGGCAGTCAGCAGAAGTAGCCTGCAGAACTGCATTGTAATAACTGTGCCACTGTGACTCATACTGATGCACGGTATGATATTCCATTCTTTTTCAGAAATGCCTAAAACTGCAATGTCATAAATTATTATCTGTTGTCAGTCCATCGTCTCACAAACAGTTGTCTTGATACATGTACAGCATGCACGGCTGTTGCTGAAATTACTAAAACACCACTGGTCCCTTTGAACATACACCCACCACAAATAAAAAGATTGTGTCCCCAGATAGTTCTGCAAAGTCTGTATGATTTTTTTTTACCATGACAAGGAGGCCATTTCCATGGATGAAATGCCATTCTGGCATATTTTGAGGATGCTATGTTAGCTTGAGTCAGCATAAAATCTCTCTGACTTTCTCCTTGCACCGTATCTGCTGTGATGGAAGATCTATCAATATCAAAGAGAAAGTGGACCAAAGAAATCTCCATCTTAAATTGATGTTTTTCACTGTCTACCCACTAGGGGTAAGCAAGATAATACTGTACACTTGGGTTTGGGTAGTTGTGATCTTTTTGAATTATTTTCAGATTTGGGTGCTCCCAGGAACAGTGACCAATGCTGCATTTGAAGAGCATAAGAAGAATGTCTTTTTAGGAGTTGAAGAATGACAGTCACTTATGATGAGAGTAAACTCCATTCCATACAGATACTGGTTAGAGCATTTAATTCCACAAGCTTAACTGAGAGCTTCTTATTTCTAGGTAACTTGTCTCCCCAGGAATAAATGAGACTCACAAACCAGTGTTACTAAGAAGTGTGGGCTACAATAAGTGAGCACTACATCTTATGTGACGATTTTCTTTGCTTCTGTGAAGGCTTGTTCATTGCGTTGTGTCTATGTCCATCTTCTCCCATCTTGTAGTAAAACATTCAAAGGATGGAGCATGGTATCTGCATTTAGTGGGAATCTATTATAATAATTAATGAATTTTAAAATAAACATATATCTGAAACAATTTAGGACCTTGAGGCATTTACAACTTCTCGATTATTTTCTGTCCAGTTGTGTAGGCCAGGTATAACAAAGGGATGACTGCAATATGTAATGTTAGGTTTAAAGAGGTCAAATTTGTTACCTCATGCTAGTCTATCAATATTGTCTTCAGGTTTTGTAAATGCCTTTAACTATTTTCTCCAGAGACCTGGACAACTTCACAGCTCCCTGACAAAGTGCTGATACAGATTTTGCCCCCAAAATCTGTTTGTTATAACAATATAACCCTTTGGGAATGTTTATGGTAAGAAACACCTTAGAATTATCCATCTGTAAATAAAACTATTGGTAGGACTACGGTAGGACTATTTTGATGAAATGAACTCCAGGAAGATTAAAGTGGGCTTAATTCTGGTATGTAACTGGGAAGTTGTTGTTTTTTATAATTATAATACAATAGCAGAGTTGGAAGGGATCTTGGAGGTCTTCTAGTCCAACCCCCTGCCTAGGCAGGAAACCCTATACTGTTTCAGACTTCCAGTGTTGGGGCATTCACAACTTCTGGAGGCAAGCTGTTCCACTGATTAATTGTTCTAACTGTCAGGAAATTTCTCCTCAGCTCTAAGTTGCTTCTCTCCTTGATTAGTTTCAACCCATTGCTTCTTGTTCTACCCTCAAGTGCCTTGGAAAATACTTTGACTCCCTCTTTTTTGTGGCAACCCCCTGAGATATTGGAACACTGTCTCCCCTAATCCTTCTTTTCATTAAACTAGACATACCCAGTTCCTGCAACTGTTCTTCATATGTTTTAGCCTCCAGTCCCCTAATCATCTTTGTTGCTCTTCTCTGCACTCTTTCTAGAGTCTAAAGAAACTAGAGTCTAGTTTCTAAAGTCCACATCTTTTCTACATCGTGGCGACCAAAACTAATTCATATAAAACATTGAAATAAAATCATAGATTCTGCTGCTCCTTCTTTTTAACTATTGAAACCACAGGTATGATCAACATTTGAAGAATTCCCTCAAATTTCAGTTAGTTTCCACACATATTGACAAGGGTGCGACATTTTCTTGTAACACAATTTTGCATTGGAAGTGATTTGCTTCTGGTTTGAGCCATGTATCATTGGTCTTATTTTTATTTATTTATTTATCAACTAAGGAAATTTCATTTTTATTGTATAGATGCAGGTTTTCTGGGAAAATCTAACCTGTTTCATGATCATGTTTTTTATGCCTAGCACTTAGTACCACACTCCTTTTAAAGTCATGGCTTGTTTATCTTTAACAAATGGTTCACTTTCCTGAGTGACAAGCACTCTGAGTAGGCTCCCCTTTATAGCATGTTCTGCAAGTTTATCCTTTAAATATGCATTAAATTGGTCTACTGAAATGGTGCTATGCTATTCACTTTGGCCTAGTCTTTTCCTTCTGACTGTTCTAATGTGTCTCTAGCAGACATTTCTATGTAAATACAGCCATTTCAAATGCTGCTTTAAAATTGTTTCTGTTAAATCTTTTTTTTTTGTTTTTTTCCTTCAGAATTCCAAAGTTAGCTGATCCTCAAGATGCCATTTAGCCCTTTACTAAATTTGCAAGCTTTTAAGTTCAGTTCTGCATGCTGCAAACAATTTTCCCTCTTTCTGTTTGCATGAATGAAACTTGAAATGTTCTGTAATCAGCAAGAGTTTAGGTATCAACTGTCTTTTTATTAGTTTATTATTAAAGCTAACTTATCTAGGGCTTTGTTGGGCAATTAAACTTCTTAATATCTACATGTGTTGTCACCCAACACTTAGCAAAATAAATATTTTTTTCAACAACTATCTTATGTGACTAAAAACAGTCTTCAGTTCTCTCTTTCGATAATGTGCAGATATGTGTGGCACACTTAAGCACATTTATCTTTCCAGGAAAGCCAACTGTCCTTCTATGCTTTTTCTATTTGTTTTTATATATTTCAAAGAAGTTATTATTTTGTTCTTTTAACACTCTTTTGTCTTGCTATAGCTTGAGAAGTTTTTTTTTATTATTTTCCTACTTTGTCACTTCTGCTGTTCCTTTTCTACCCATCTAACAAGAATCAGAAGAAGTTTTTCTTTCTATTTGTTTTAAGTGAAACTTCTAAAAAAATTAGCTTCATTAAATCCTGCAAAAATTACTACATATACAAGTGA
The DNA here is from genome assembly GCF_009769535.1 of Thamnophis elegans. Classification (NCBI taxonomy): domain Eukaryota; kingdom Metazoa; phylum Chordata; class Lepidosauria; order Squamata; family Natricidae; genus Thamnophis; species Thamnophis elegans. The sequence continues at coordinate 122,203,768 of NC_045541.1, forward strand.
CCCAAGATAATCAAGCAAGGATTCCAGATCATGGCATGTGCTTAATCAACCAATGGCATGTTATTTTACATTCTTGAAAAGAAGATATCTTTTTCTATAATATTTTCTTTCTTTCTTTCTTTTTATAGAAATCCAAATAAATAGCTCAATCCGTCTTCCTGATCACAAACACTATATCTTCTGTAGTCTGCAAAACTTTCTTACTGCCCCTAGCTATTTCATTTCTTATTTCTTTCTCTAGCCCTTACTTTCATTCCCCCTTTTCTCCTTTGGCTATACTAATTGTTGCAAAATATTTCTCACATCTGCACAATTTGAATCCAGGAAGTGTGGGAGGGGATGGAAACATGAAAGCAAGTAAAATTACACAAATTCTCCAATGTTTTTTTAAAAGTATAATATTTTTCTCGTACATTCATTGTGTTCCTTTTCCTCTTGTCTTCATCACCCATATCCTGACAGCTGTTTTGTATAATATAGAAGGCAACGTTGAATGGCATTAGGTCTATAAATGTAAAGGTTCTTCTGGCACATATGTGTTACTTGTTTCTGACTCTGGGGGGCGGTGCTCATCTCGGTTCAAAGCTGAAGAACCAGCACTGTCCGAAGACATCTCCATGGTCATGTGACCAGCATGGCTAGACACAGAAGGCGCACAGAACACTGTTACCACACCAAAGATGGTTCCTATTTGTCTACTTGCATTTTTACATGCTTTCAAACTGCTAGGTTGGCAGAAGCCGGCAGAAGGTTGGCAGAAGCCGGGACAAGAAATGGGAGCTCACTCAGTTACACGGTGCTAGGGATTTGAACCACTGAACTGCCGACCTTTTTGATCAACAAACTCAGTGTCTTAGCCCCTGAGCCACCGGATCCCTTCCTATCTTCTATAGGAAGATCTGAATCATTATTATTGATTGGTTGGTTTTAGATGACTCATCAGTAAAGTCCTTAGGTAGTGTATATGAAACAATCCTGCAGCAGCTGTATGTGGAGTTGATTGGGCTATGTTGCACCTAGTGAATAATGTATAGGTAGTCTGATCTATGTTTTTAAAAAAACCGATTAGCATAATTCTATTCTATTATCAGAAAAATTATTTTTTAGAATGTTTATATCTCCTTGGAGGCCACAAGCCAAGGCAACCAAATCCTAGCCACCATGGCTGACACTGCTAGAGTTTAATTAGTTTCACGTTTGCTTCTTAACCAGATCCAACAAATATGCATGCCTTGGCACAACTGTATCTCAGCATGTGCCTTGAAATTGAAAATGTTTCCTCTGAAGCTCTTGCAGTTTTGCCACCATTTCCTTTTGCCAGAAGCTGCATTAGTTAACAAATTGCTTGTCTGCTCATAATCACAGTATAGGTAGATGCTTGCTAGTTGCTTGAAAATGTGAGAAGGGGCAGAAAAAGTTTCTCAGTCACATACTAAGTAGCAATAAAGGCTTTCTCAAATAATTTAGCACAGACTTACATAACGTGGTACCTTCAAATGCAGAAGAAATCCGTTCACTCAGGCTTCAGCCACTAAGTGCAATGAAGCTGAAACTGAACACATATGGAGAACATCAGGTTGGGAAAACTATTATATAGCTACACATATGTTCCTTTGAATGAGCAATAGACAAATGTGCCATACGAATACAATTTTTTTCATTGCCTAGCTCACAAAAACAAATAGGCCATTCCCAATTTCTTTTTTAAGTCATATGAAACAGCACTGTACGATTGGTTTCTTCTTTCTACTTTGCTCAAATTCCAACATTTACTCTTTGCTTTTTTTTCTAGTATGCTTCAGCTCAAACTGCGAGGCTAAAGCAATCACTGTCTTCCAATCAACAGGGTATGACTTAGATAGGCCCATAGTTTGATTTGCTCTAAAGTGGGGGAAGAAACCGACTAAATATAAATCTAATTTTGTAGGCATAAAACTAACTATTAGATCACTTTAGATCCTCATTAGGATTCAATGGTTCCAAAGACTGTATTGCTGCCTAAAATGTGTTGCATCAAATTACCCCTCAAGAAGTTTTAAACTATGTTCACAATTGGTATAAGTGTGTTTGAATTATAGCTTTCTTAATTTGAGCAATCGGCTTCCTTGACACTGTCTGACTATCTGTCTGTCTGTCACACTTGTTCACACTAGCATGAGTGCCTGGCATATGTAAAACAAATCACCTGTACAGTTAAAACAATCCAGTCAGCAGTTATCCTATCAGAAAACAATAATTAGCTTCAATATTAGCTAACAGGTGTGTTGACGTTGTCAGTGACAAACTTGCTGGCCTTTTCAGAATGGCCATTGAACTCTACACTGACACAAACCCTGTGTCTAATGTAAGAAGATGGCATGTGGAAAGATTACCATGGAGAACTTTGTGTAACACCCACAGAAAGAGCTGCTGCCTCACAGGTTATAATTAACATTCCATCCATCACTGTTTAATGTATGCATTTTAAACACAGTTTCTTTGGGCACATTGGTGAAGACAGTAATTAACTTATTTTGATCAAAAGGCTTATTCTAGAAGAAAAAGTTGGGAAGGATCTGAACTTCTACTTTAGCAAACAATTCCTAAAATACAATCCACATCCCCATTCCCAATAACCAACCCTAGTTCAGATCAAAAATTACTCTGGAAGAAATAATGAGCTATTTTCTTGTTAGATTGTATTAAGTCCCAATGTGAATAGCTATTATATTATTCTTGAACTTGCCAAAGGCTGAGTAGAAAAAAGCAGAAGCAATTTGCACTATGCAAGAAAGAAATTATTATATATTTGCTTTCATTTGCATCTTGCCTTTAGATTCTAGATTCACATGCCAACTCACAATAAAGCTTATGGTAGAAGTGAAATCAAAATTCAGGATGATACTGCAGAAGGTTGCCCTCCACATTTCTGACATGATGCAGCTGCTTCCATACTGGTAATTTCATTGCCACTAATAAGAGCTTCAAGGATGCTCTTAATTGATCCATAGTGGGTAGGTTGGCTTAGCTTAGTCTGCTAAGTTTGCACTACACCAGGCTAGAAATGGAGAGTTCATGAAGGTCAAAGCCACCTGGTTGACTTCAGGACAAACATCTCTCAACCCTAGAAAAGAGGTAATGACAAACCATTTCTGAAAACCTGTCAACAAAAGTGCAGGGACTAGTCCACCATGTTGGAATTAACATAGATTCATAGGCATAACCCCACCCACTTTCTGCCACCACAGTTATCAAAGACAATATAATAAGCAGCCAAGTATACCCTGACAAAGCATTCTTTTAACCCTATTTTTTTATTCAATTGTTACCCGCAAGTCAATTTCTTGTGGGACTCCAATTTAATTAGAGACTGGAAGAGATCAGTTTCTTTTTCACAACTGAACTCTTTAAACAGCGTACACACCACAGGAGTGCCATAAATTGTACCAAGTGCTTATAGGGACATTGTGACATTGGAAGTGAGATCTAGTATTTCAAAAAGATAATAAGTTAGGAGTCAGAGGGACAATGAGCCAAGGCATTAGATAACACCAGTATGCTGATGATAACCAATTACATATCTCAACTCAAGCTGACCAAATGACACTGTTGAAGTCCTGACCTGGTGCTTTGAGGCTTGCAGTTCTAAGTGAGAAAGAACAAAATCAGGTAAGTCCTGAATGGACTAAGGGGTTATGTTTGGTCATCCCTTCATATCTTCCTCCTGTTCTGAAGATATTCCAACTTTAGATTTCAGTGAGACTAGTTTGCCAACTTGGAGTCTTCCTGGACATAAAGCTCCTATGGCAGGTGGCCACTGTGGTCTGGAGGATCTTTGCACCTGTGGTGCCATTTAGACCCATTCTTGAACCAATGATCCTTTATACAAGGTATTTGTTATCTTACAATTAGATCACTATAATTGATTCTGCCCTGAAAGACACTTGCAAGTCAGTGCTGATCCAGAATGCAGAATATGTGGAATATAGAATTATGTACATTTGTACCCACTGCTTCACAAGATGCTCTAGTTACCAATTGTCTTCTGGATGAAATTTAACATACAGAATATCTCCTGCAAAGCCCTTCTTGGCACAGGCTTGGCAACTTGAAGGATCATTTACCTAGATATATATTTATGCCCATTGAGTCCAGTAGACTTAGCAAATTCTGGGTCCCATAAAACATCTTGAAGTACACAGGAAATATGCCTTCTTGCTGGTGGTCTCTGGCCTCTAAAATGACAACCCTCCAGAGATCTATACTGTACCCCTTTATTAAGCTTTTCAAAATTATTAAAAACATGGTTATTCTCCAAGGTCTTTGAACAGGTTCATGGTCATGTCCCTTTGGGTTTTGGTTTATTTATATTGTTCTTTTATTAAAAATTGCCTAAGATCATTGAAGAGTCAGATTGCCAAAACTGAGTGAGATAGACAGATGATGATGATGATAGATAGATAGATAGATAGATAGATAGATAGATAGATAGATAATAGATAGATAGATAGATAGATAGATTGATCATAGACAGACAAACAGACAGATATTTTTATGATACCTAAGAGCGAGTCACTCCTACATTTAACTCAAAATGTCTTCCCATACCAGAGCAGAATTATTAGGCAAAAAATTCTTTGTCAGTTATTATTAACTTAGAGTCTAAGATAAATCACCGATTTAAAAAGTAAATTAATTTAGAGGGAATGAGAACTGTACTTTCTGCTAGATAATATAGTATTGATACTATAAGAGAACTTATGTTACTTTAATAAAAGTTATGTGAACTTTTTATGTGGGAATACTGAGAATAAATCAAGCTGAAATCTTGCAAACAAGTTCTTGTTAGAAGCCCAGTCATACAATTCCTACAGTCTGGGTATATATGTGTCTTTCCGTCTATGGCATGATTTTCCTCAGTCAAATTCATTTTTTGTTTCTAAAATAGAATATAATAAAATAAATTGTCAACAGGTTTTATCAATAGATCATCAGACTGTTTTATACTGAACTGATATCATTGATATTACAAACTATACTGAAATAATTAGCAATTTTAAAGCTATTAATAGTCTAATACTAAACTTATCAGTTGAAAAGCTGACAGTCCAAGTTTGACACCTGAGCGCTATGTGATGGGTGAGCTTCCATTACTTATTCCAGTTCCTGCTCACCTAGCAGTTTGAAAACACACAAATGTGAGTAGATAAAATACCGTATATATTCGAGTATAGGCCGACCCGAATATAAGCCGAGGCACCTAATTTTACCACAAAAAACTGGAAAAGTTATTGACTCGAGTATAAGCCTAGGGTGGGAAATGCAGCAGCTACCGGTAAATTTCAAAAATAAAAATAGATACCAATAATGTTTTTGAATATTTATTTCAAAGAAAAACAGTAAACTAGCGGTGTATTCAATGAAATACTTCACTCACCTCATGATGCTGATGTCCCGCTGTGATGATGATGTCCCGTGCAGCCGCGGGAGCGATGTCCCGCCTCCTATGACACACGGCACAGTGATTCCTATCATTGGATCACTGTACCAGAGGAGGTGGGACATCGCTATGTGGCTGCTTGCCATAACAAGGAGGAGGTGGGACATCGTTGCAGAGCGGCAGGAGGGGGAGGAAGGGGAATCGTAAGACAGCCCTGCATTACATTAGAACGTGAGGAGGGGGGATGGTGCAGTGCGCGCTGCGCGGCAAACTCACACAGAGGGAGGGGAAACTCACAGGGGCACTGGGCCATTCACGAGTGTCACCCAGCGGCATGGCCCCGCCCCTTTTTCTCCTCCATTTCGGGCAAATTTTTCACTGACTCGAGTATAAGCCGAGGCGGCTTTTTTCAGCCCAAAAAGTGGGCTGAAAAACTAGGCTTATACTCGAGTATATACAGTAGATACCCGTTTGGTGATGTAGGGAGTTAGCACCCACCTCTCTCCTATAAAATGAAATATTTTAGGAAATATTAAAGGGAAGAATATTTCCCCCCAAAAGGGAAGAAGAAACTTATACCCCTTACCTTTGTCAATGAGGCATTAAGACCTGGGCCAGTCTATTCTACATAACAAAGATCTCTCATCTCCAACTCCAAGGTGATGGGATTAAGGCATGATAGTATTAACCCTTTACCCATCTCACCACAGGGCATCTGGGAAGATTACATCATCACCTAGCAAGACAAGCAAGCTTGGGAGACAGCCTAGAGAGTTGCCCCTGCATGGACCCATGCGAGTCTGACAACTAATCAGAATACAAAGTCAAGTTCAAAGCCAGAGAGGGCATAAAACCAGGGACTTTCAGATTCTCTGCCCTTTTTATTCTTCACCCAACATGAAGCATGTGATCCCCCTTTTATGTTCAGGAGCTCAAGCCATGTGATCCTGTCCACCATTAAACCATTTTTCCAAGCAACCTCCATGTTTCCAGTGACTTTTCCCCCACTTGGAACTGAACTCAGATAGACATTTCTTCCAACAGTGGGAAACTAACAGCATACAGTCATGCTGGCCACATGACAACAGAAATGCCTTTAGACAACACTGGTTCCCTCGGTTAAGAAACGGAGAAGAACACCACCTTCTAAGGTTGCACACGACTGGACAGGGGAAACTTTTATCTTTATCTGCCAGCCTTTTAGTCAGAAAAAGATGAATGAATATACTTTTAGTGACTTTTGCTCCTGTTCAAGTTTAATTAACCCAAGTTGACCTAATAATTTGGTGCAATAGTGCATTCCAGAAATGACTGAGTAAAGATCAAAGTGAGAAACTTTCCAAGCAAAGGTATTATATTTTCCTCTGTCTTAGAAGAGAATAATAAGGCTATGAGGATTTAAAATGCTTTTTTCACAAAGTATTAGTGTAATTGCTAATATCACCTACGGGATTGAAAAGCTTTGTATTTAATTGATGCCAAAGTGTATCACTTTGACAAGGTCAATTTTGCAAGTGGAGCTGTGTACTGAAGTTTTGATTCCTTCCAAATTAACTCTGATCTCTAAAGATTATCAATAAAGAATAATATCTCTGCCATCAAATATTAATATACTTATGATTGGAATATTCTCCCTTTAATGTACATAAAAATTGTGGGTGGAAAGGATCTATTCTGGAAAGCCTGTTATGCAAATTACTTTAACCGGGAAAGTAATAGATGCAGCAGAAAGTTAAAATTATCAGTGGAAGCTCAAAAAAAAATTCACTTTTATGTGGAACTATGCATTTTGCTAAAGAATAGGAAAGGAGCAGTCATTGATATGGCCATCGGATAGCAGAAACTCAGGGTGAATATAGATGCTCTAGGAAGGTTCTCTATGTAAGACATTGTAAAGGTTTTCTAATAATAATTTTTGTTAAAGTGTTTTGTCTTGATATAAAATACAAATGTAAATAAAGCCAATGGGAAACAAGATAAGGGGGAAAGGGAAGGAGAATAGAGTGAGGGAAACAGAAGGAAAAACAAAAGCAGTGTTCAAACTTTTTTTGATCAGGTAAATTAATTAATAAAATTATAATCTCAACTTTTTACTTACTATATACAGTAAATATAGTAAGTGTTAGCTATTTCTATAGCAACCTATTTAATCATCAAAACCCCAAATCAGAATTTTATGTTTGAGCAGGAAGTCTAGAAGTCTAAATTTGGGTACGCAGCAAAGCATGGTGAAATTGGTGTGGCTTGCCTTGAGCTCTCATAAGGAAAACTATGTAAACCAGTGTGTTGAAAAGAGCCAATAGAATAGTATAGGTGAGGAGGTATATCTATTGAATCAATATAATCTTTTCTGAGCCAAGAAATACCACAGAAATGACTTTTGCATGGCTTCATATTACAACACTCAAGTAGGACTTATGCATCTGTCACCTACAGGCAGGATTTGTGCAAGTCCTTCTCATCCAATTATGATTTTTGAACCAACCTGAGTGATTAGCTCTTTGTGTCAAGGATCCACATGATTGTATTTTCCTTTACATATAGAAATATACACACAAGAAAGTGAAATGTTAAATGCCTGGTGAAGCCTTATTCTTCTCCTAGCTCTAATTTTCATTTAGAAAACAGTAGTCTGCCAGTCTAATAATCAGTGAAACAATGTCCACCTACAATACTTTGTTTCTATGTGCCTACTAAAATTTTTTTCCTACTTTTCTGTATTGCTCCAAGTGAATAAAACCATAGGTTGGTGCCTTAGAGTAGCAGAAATGTACAGTATTTGCTGTTCTTAAAAAACAAACAAACCAGAAATTCAATCTTAGCCTTTTCTATAACTGTGGCTACTTTATGTAAGATCTCCTATTCTGAAACATACATGGGACCCTATACCCTTTGTCTTCTGGAAGTTAAGATATGGCTTTTCCCTCAGGTGTTGGGCCAGAATGGCAGTGATCATAGCATTTTTATCACACTTGGCCAATAAAGAATTCCATTCTATTCGTTTTTGTTTGTTTTTGGCATTTGAAAATGTGGTAGGTGAGAAAGATTTATATATATATATATATATATATATATATATATATATATATATATATATATATATGTGTATGTGTATGTGTATGTGTATGTGTATGTGTATGTGTATGTGTGTGTGTGTGTGTGTGTGTGTGTGTGTGTGTGTGTGTGTGTGTGTGTGTATATATATATGAAACAACCAAAAACCAAGAAGAAATTTCCTGACAGTAAAAATAATCAACCAATGGAAATGCTTGCCTTTAGAAGTTGTGGATGGTCCAAAGACTGGAGACTTTTAAGAAAGGACTAGGCAACCATTTGTCTGAAATGATATAGGGTCTTCTGTCCAGAATACATGTGAGTAATCTCATGATCTTTCTTTCCCCAGCGAGAGTTTGTCAGCTATGATCCAGCATCTGGCCACTAAGTTCTGTCAACAATATCATTCCTTACACATCCAGGGATGTTTAGCTCATCATGTCCTAACCAGAAGTCCAAAATTGAGATAATCCTAAATTGTTCTTTCCCAAAGGTGCTTTTTCAAGAGGCAACAGGACTTTTCAGTTTTTCTTTGAAGAAGTTTCACTTCAAAGTACCTTTGAGACAACCATGATCTGGATAACTCAGAATCTCAAAGATTTAAGTTGTTCTGCTTTCCCTAAAACTTTCTATGCAATGTTACATCTTATTATTTTCAAGTCTGTAGAAGTTGGGCAGTGACTTAATAAGGGAATATTATTTCTACTTTTTGATGTTATAGGTAAAAGCAAGAAAGCTATTTAAGGAAGACGAGTATGGCAAACTTTTCATATTATTTTTTGTAGGCATTGGCTCTTAGTCAATCAGCTGTAACAACTGATTCACTCTAGCAATGTTATTGATATAAATTAATGTTTCAGCAGATTATGTTACAACATGTGATTCATAATTGCAAATTAAAGCAACTCTGCACATGGCTATTGAGCATTTATATAATTTAATAATACCATCTTTGCATAAAAGGAACAATTCAGAAAACCCTTTATCTTAAATAAAAGTGAAAAGGAGAAAGAAAAGTTCCCTACAGGTAGAAAAAAAAATGAATAGAAAGGAAGAGTGTAGGATGGATGGATGGATGGATGGATGGATGGATGGATGGATGGGAGGAACAAGCAAGCAAGCAAACAAACAAAGAAGCACAGCATTCACAGGAAAGTGAAAGTGCTGTTTGACCAAAGGAACCTGAATTCTGATCCCGTGACCATGGGAACACTGCATGGTGCACTTTGTAAGTTTGATACGTAGTTAAAGAAATTGTTGTAGAACTACTTATATTGGAACACTATCTGCACAGTGGCCATAATAACTAAGCACTAGCATACTATTAGTGTAAGATAATGATTTTTATTTTTTTTCCCCTTGCATAATGATGCATTGCATCTAACCACAGTGAAAATTCAGCAGAAATTTGTGAATTATAAAGCTCATAGTCTAATTGTACATTGTGTAATGCTGAATCCTGCATCTTCAATAAAGGAGGCTTTTTTTTTAAAGGAAGTGTTCCCATATAGCAAAAAAAAAAAGATAAAAGAAAACAAGTCCTCAAATGAACCACTTTTTCCTCTCTTTATCCACTCTATCTGAAACAGAAAGTGGGCGTTTGTAAGTAACACTTCAATATACTCATTCTTTTACACATTAAGCCAAAAGGGCACTACTATTTTTGTAACTCTAAAATAGGAAAGCTCTGACTTTTGTAACGGGTGAAAATTATATACAATATACCTCCTTACTTACTTTTAGCATAAGTTTTTTTCACATGTTTATCAGAGGTGAGTTTCAATTTTTTTTACTACTGGTTCTATGGCTTGTTTGGTGGGTGTGGCTTGTTGGTCATGTGACTGGACAGGTGTGGCTTCATGGTCATGTGAGTGGTTGGTCATGTGATTGGGTGGTCATGTGACTGGGTGGATGTGGCCAATTTGACGTCACTCACGTCAAGGGGCACCTCGTTGAGGCGAGATTCCAAAGGCCTCAATGAGATACAATTTTGCTTGTCTATTTATTTACTACTTCTGAACGTCCAAAATATACTATTTAATCCTATCTATATATGCCATATATGTACATGACTGAGGTTTTCTATGTTTTTTGCCAGTTTCCAACAATTCCTTCTGGTTTCTGGTTTAAAATGCCCATTGGGGAAAATGGACTTGTTTAATAACCACAGTGTTCGCTTAATGACCACAGGGTTCACTCAATGACCACAAGGTTCACTTAAACAGGTCTATATCTTCCTCTCTCTTATCTCTTTCTTTGTCCCTCTCTCTCTCTTTCTTATCTCTTTCTCCCCACTCTTTCTCTCTCTCATTCTCTCCTTCTCCATCTCTCTCTCTGTTTCTCATCTCTCTCTTCCCCCCCTCTCGTGTGAATCTGTGTGTATGTGCACGTGAATGCACAAATGCGCACACGCAAGCCTGATAGAGGACCGAGTCATCCACTTCCCTGGCATAGGAAGGCAACAGGTCTGTTTCTCTCTGCCCTCTTTTCCAAAAGCTTTGCTGCCTATTGCAGCTAGGAATTTCAAAGCTGACAATGAACCTTTGTATTGTGTTGTGGCTTAGGTGCTAGACCCTTGCAAACTCCATCTCTTGAGGAGCCAGGCCAAAGTTTTGCACGCCCCTCTCTGAGGCGGAGGGTGGGGCTGGAGCTAACAGGTGGCCAAGATAAGTCCCTGAAGGATCCCATCCTGTCATTGGGAGTCCTGGTACCTCAGCAAGTGAAACTTCAGCTGGGCAGACAACGGAGTTTGCAGGGGGGCCTGTGCCTGCCTATCTAGTGCCCACATAGCACAAACATTCATTCTCAGCTTTCTTTGAGATTCCTAGCTGCAATGGATAGCAAAGTCCTATTGACCCCAGCTGCATCTTCCAGCTCCAAGCTGAAGCGGGCTGCCTTGGGTGCCACCAGCTGGTGTAAATGTACCACGACAAAGGCAGAACGGGCAGCGCAAAGGCAAGTTGTGCTTTGTTCCTGCACAGTAAGGCTTCAGCCATCACTAGCGTCACTTCGGCCTTCCTGTGCTGCCACTCCCCTTGAATAACGCATGCACACACAGCTAAAAAAAAACATGCTGGCAGTCAAAAAACCATGTTGGCAATGGCAGTGGTGACTAAGGGAACTGGTTCAGGGGTGTGGCCAGCCTGTGTCACTGCCTGTTCTGTGATCCAGGCCAAATTACCACTACCGGTTTCCCCGAACTAGTGTGAACTGGTAGCAACCCACCTCTGATGTTTATGATAAGACATGTTTTCTCATATGCAGATATATATCAGCTTTTGTTACAATCAAGCAAAACCAACTAGTTCAAATGCCTTATAAAAAAATCTTTCTCTCCCTAAATTTTTTACATGAGTAATATAAGAACTATTATTTAACCTGAACTGGAAACTGAATTTTCTTCTTCCTTTTTTCTTTTCTCTCTTCAACATTCCTTGGCCTTCAGCCCATTTATGTATAATATTGAGTCTACTATATTATAAGCTTAGAAGAAGGGCCAGACTTCTTGACTGTACATAACACTTTCTATAAGCTTTGATATATTATTGTTGTAGTGGGTGATTTTGTAGAGAAACAGAAGTTAATCTTTTACATAGTTTGGCAAACAGATGAATGAATATCGAAGACAATGGCTTGATTCCAGTGAAGCCCCTGTTCCTGGACTTTCAGTCTTGTATCCGGGAAGAGTCTACGACTGCATCTGATTTCCTTACATGTGTTTCCCAAATTAGGGAATGAAAAAGCTTTCCGACTGCCTATGGTCGTTTAATCAGATAACCTCTGAAAAACATTTCACATAGAAGATAATATAAAATCTCTCATATCTTCTGGTGGCTTTATGGATGCATCCCCCCTGGTTGTCTTGGTGAACATATTTAAAGGGTTTGTTCTTGTTCTCTTCCAACATATTTTTGAATTTCCCAGTGTAGCCTATAGCTGTAATACTCTATAAGAGTCCTCACCTGAGTACTAACCAGATCCAATTCTGTTTAACTTTCAAGTGCCAACAAGGTCAGCCAGGTAGATTAGTTTTCCTTTAAACCTTTCCTATCCTGCTGTACTCAAAATGAGACTTGTGAGGGGACAGACATTTCCCACTGTTCAATGCATATTTAATTCAGTTCAGTGACTGTGAATATAGTTTCCTGAATTAATGAAACATGACATCTATGGAATGATCTTGGTATGTGATGCAAGCCTTTTCTATTAGTATATTGTACAAATAATTATTTTTCCTTGGGAGTCTACATATTTTGGTTAATATTTTCTCTTTACATGCACTTAAATTATAAACCAGCTAAACAGGAATACTTGGATTGAAACTAATAAAACATGCTAGAAATTAATGGCACAGAACTGACTTATTTATTTGTGCCTTACTTTATCTGTTGTATTCTTCTTAAATACAAAATATATTGAAATGAAGATTCAAGAATAAACACATTGCTCATTTTATTTTAAATATTTAATGGTACTATTTTTCTCTATTTTTATATTAGTCTAGAATATTAAATATGTAATAAATATTAAATTTGTTTATTAAATAAACAAATTCATGCACATCATTTATTCCCTCTATACATAGATAGATATTCCTTCTATGTACATCTCTATATCTATACATTCATGATAAATACAAATAGTAGGTACATATAGTCTATAAATACATGTATTTGGTATGGATCTGTGTCAAACATTTTCAGAGTAACTTCTAAAATGTTTTAAGAAGCAAGAACTGAATGAAAATATTCCCTGAGAGATGTATTGTAAAATTGGTTCCCAATTTTGCTAGAGTATCTTAAGGAGGGTTAAAGTTCATTGCTAAATAAAACTATGAGGCAGAGAACCAAAATCCTGTTTCCATTTTAAGGTGCCTCTTGTTTATGTTTTTCCTCCTAAAGGAAAGAGGCTGAAACAATTCCACTGGACGAGAGGCCAGAAAGAGGCTGGTCACTGCAGCTGGAAGGAAAAGGATTTTGTTCCATGATATCGAGGTGAATGTTAGTTCACCCAATGCAAAGACAGTTACAAAAAGCAGAGGAAGGAGGACAGGCTTTGGCTCCTGCTTTGAACAGAAATACTCCACAAATAAATTCCACAGAAGTACCAGAATACATTTTTGACCATTTGCTAACCATCTTTGCATATTGGACTGGGAGGAGTATTTCAAATGAAGTCCCTTGAAATGATATGTATGCACATGAGAGAGACAGAGACAGAGAGAGACAGAGACAGAGAGAGGGAGAGGGGGAGCAGAGACAGAGAGATATCAGCCTATTTCTTTGGACTCTTCTCCACTGTTCTAATTCTCTTTCTTTTTACCTAAAGCAGTTACCCAAACTAATGAGAGATGGGTATAGGAAAGAGGATAGTAATCCTGTCGTCAGCAAGTTTGCCTCACAAGCTGCTATTTTTCCATGGGGAGACATACATTGCTTGCTTTAATCCTGTGGTGATCAAATGATGGACATGAATGACTTAAAATACTTCTTTTATTTTCTCCAGAATTTGGGCAACTACCTGGATAGCTTTAATCAATTATCTTGTAATAACAATTTGGATTGTTATTCTCCTTTCATCATTACTGCATTCCTGTGAAGAAAGAGAAATGGCACAATTATATGTTAATAAAATCTATTTAGGCCAGATTGAGAGAAGGTATTCCAAATTAATGACCTGACATCATTCCATTGGTGGGATGAAACCATTAAATGCCTGCTTACATATGAATGCTCAAATCTAAAGGTGTTCTCACTTCAACACCTTCATAGTATCTTTTCTAAGAATATATCAGGATGAACTATATCTTCAAATATATTTTAAATCTTCAAATATCTGAGTACCTGACCTATTGGAGGAATGGATTTATTCTCCCTTGCTTCAAAGCTCATGGCCAGAACCAAATGATTAAAATTATAAGAGGCAAAGTTCAGGTGAAATATCATGAAGAGATACCTGACCGTACAACTATAAAAAAATGCAATAGCTGCCAGATAATATGGTGAGTTGTCCTTCACTTGGGATCTTCAAATAAGACAAGATGGTCATTGACCAGAAATGGTCTAGTAGATTCATTACACAGTGCTAAACTAAATAACCTCAGAGGTCTTTTTCAACTCTACAGTTCTATGAAATTCCTCTGAATTTGCCACAGTTTTTATTCTTTTCCTACTGCTGATAGCATCTAATCTAAAATAGACCTGTTTCATTCATAGGCTGTGGAAAGTATGGGAGTATGGTTGGAAGACCCTTCTGACCAAGACAGGTATCCTAAAGTTGTCCCAGACAAATAGTTGTCCAATCTTGGTTTTGAAAATCTATAGGAATGCAGCCCCCATGACTTTCAGGAAGTAAGGTTTGTAAGTGAAGAAAGGCCCTATTACTAAGCAAAAATAATCACATTTTTTCTACCATTTCTAGAACCTTGAGGTTAAGCACAATCTCTTATGTTTTCCCAAAATATTTTCTTAGTGAATGACTGAATCCTCTAAAACTGCAAGGGAAATAGCCAAAGAAAGAGAGGAATAACTTTAAAAAATCTTGATTCTTTTTCTGCCATCATGAATATCCATGAATAGAATTTAGACTTTCATCCATTCATTTTTTCATTAGAATTTCATTTGGGAATCCTCCAGATCAACTACATTTTTCTCTTCCTCAATATGCTGTCTCACATGAAGATCTTCCTTCATTTTCATTCTAACAATGTCATAAAGTATATTGAGAGAGTTGGAGGACCAAAATTATCCAATTAATTTCCATGGATCAGAATGGCATGGAACCTAGATCTTGAGCATAACCACTACATCACAAGAGCATGATGCGCTAATTTTTTTCTTAGATCTATTTTTGGAATTAACACAATCCTTTCTTGATTGGATGGTTAAGATTGCCAGAACAACAATCTTTTCATCACTCCAAACATCTTTAGCTTCTTTTTCCCATTCTAAGTAAAACTTATCTGAAAACTGTCACCCTTATCTGATTTGTTTATAAAGTGCCCTATTTAAATAATGCTCTAAACCTGAAAGAACTAACAATTAAAAAGAAGAAGAAGAATTTTAAGTTACTACAGGGAAAGTAAGCACTTCTGTTAACACTCCTAAATGTCCTTTAACTATGTACTCCTACTTACTTTCATAATGATTGCATGTTTTCCCTTTGGGCCCACTAAAGTATTTAATTGCAATTACACTCATTTACATAGCAGATGAGGCTAATTGCTGGTATTAGTTACCAAATGTATGCTTGCATTGTGAGGGTAAAAAAAATGCCCTACAGAAAAGAAAAAGACGATGCCTCTAATTAAGGAGCTATGAGTCAAAGTGAGCTTGTTCAGAGATGTAAATATAGAATCAAGAGCGAGTTGTTTTTTTTCTCAGAGCTCCCTGGTGCAGTTGACTGCACCCCAGTATTTTCCATATCCCATAAATAAGATGTGGAATACAATATGCTTATTATGGGATAACACTATAATATTTTATTCATGTAGAGCATATGTGGTTAAGTTTGGCTGGCTGCTGAACTGAGCTTTAATTGGCTAGATGCAGTTTCTTTCCTGATGGGTTTTGAATAATGTCTTAAATTTGTTTTGTTTTTGTATTTTGTTTATTTCATTGATTTGCTAGTTGTCTTAAGTAACAAACTTTGGCGGGAAACCAAAGGTAAAGTCAAATAGTTTGTACCTTTATTTCATTAATAATTATTGACTTTTGTTTTAGGATGAGTTCCTTTTGGATTTTGCTGTAGTAAGCTCTGGAAATTAAAGAAACCCTACTCCTATCAACAGACTTTTGACAACTGATTCTAAATGATTACACAGAAATGTTTTCTTTGACTGGAAACCTGAACAGGTTTTGGCTGTACAATTCCCCTCCTCTTCCTCCTCCTCCTCCTCCACCTCCACTTCCTCCTCCTCCCTGTGCTATTCTATGTATACTATTCTGTATTTCTAGTTTCAACATATCGATTCTTTGGGTTTTCACTATGGAATTTGTTTCTATAGGCCCGTGATGGGCGAACCTATGGCATGTGTGTCACAAGTGGCATGCAGAGCCCTCTCTGCAGGCATGCTAGCTGTCACCCCAGCTCAGCTCCACTACACATGCACAAGCACCTCCTGTCGGCCAGCTGATTTTCGGGTCTCTGCCACGCATGCACGGGGATGTATACATGGGGGCACATGTGGGGTTGCATGCGCTATACAAGGGGCACATGCAGGGGGGTTGCACACTCATGCATGGGGGGGTGGGACGCATGGGCAGATGTCACACACACATTGCCTTATGGGTGTGTGCACATGTACATGCTTTCGGCACTCTGCAATGAAAAGTTTAGTCATCACGGCGATAGGCTGTCAGCCATACCAGGTAGATCAGACAAGAAGCAAGATATGATCAGCTAATTATGTTTTATTTTATGGCTACTTTAAGACAATCTTACAAATCTGGAAGTATCAACCATCAATTACCTCCTCTAGACTGATTAGATCCCACAGATTAGGCCTCCTCCGAATTCCATCCGCCGGCCAGTGTCGACTGGCGACTACCCAGAGGAGAGCCTTCTCTGTGGCCGCTCCAACCCTCTGGAACGAACTCCCCGTGGAGATTCGAATCCTCACCACCCTCCAGACCTTCCGCAAAGCCCTTAAAACCTGGCTATTCTGACAGGCCTGGAGCTAAAAAGCTTCTACCCCCTTCTCAAATGGTATGACTCTTGTGTGTTTTAAATTATGTATTGTTGCGTGTCGTTTTAATTTTTGTCTGCATCCCTCTCCCTTGGTTGAGTTGTGAGCCGCCCTGAGTCCCCTTCGGGGGAAAAGGGTGGCATATAAATAAAATAAACATTCAAACATTCAACATTCAAACATCTCTTTTATAGGCGAAGAAAATAGGAAGGTTTCCTTCTGAGTGTCTTGCTTTACCCACTATCTAATGACAGGCTATGTATGCCCTCTCTTATTTGATCCTTCTGCCATCGGCAGCCTCTCTTTGCCCCATTGTCCAAAGTATTTTTCCATACCATTATACCTGCTGAGCCACCATATCATACTGACCACAATACTGCATATGAAGGTACTGTGAACAGTTAGTCAGTGGAAATCGTTTTTCTGATTTGATTTGGAAAATGTAGTTCACACATTTAATTAAATCAATTTTATTTCATTATTACTACAGGGATAGGTCTTTAACTTAAAACTCTGCCATAAAGAAATTGTTCAGTCAGGGAATCTGATAAATATTTGGAATGATTATTTCTGCTAAAAGAATTACATAAATGTCTTTGAATTATGGGAAAGATGTGATTGTGTTGTTCTTATGAAAAGCAGATTGTACAATTCCTGTATCATTTTTGATTGTTTGTTCAGTTCAAATCATTATTAGATTTCATTCTCACAACCATATCAAGTTGAGCATGTTATAATATGGAAGCAGCTAGAATTTCCTATATTTTCTCCTTGGGTTTGGGGGGAAGAGGTCAGTTTTAAAAATTGGAAAGAAAGAAAGAAAGCTTAGAGAATGCTCTTAGTTTTTTTCCCTACTTACAGATTATGATAAATCAGTTATTGTCCTTGAAAGATATTAAGGGTTAAGAATATAAAATGGATGCAGAAGCTATATATTCAACTTGAGCCTCTGGTACCTTTTTTCTAGCAAAAATATCACCTGCTATATTGACAGATATAAATGGCATATATGTAAAATGTTTTTATGGATGCTAATCATCTCATAATTATTAAACCATAATTATGCCATAATCCCTTGACTTTGACCTCCAGCAGTTATTAAACAGGAAACCTTTAATTGTTTTCAATAACTCCCATGTTGTCTATTGTTTACCATCTTGTGCCATAAGCATAGTTTGAGTAAAATATTGCTTCTTTATTGAGATTATCTTGTTCCATTTTGCATGAGTACTATCTCAACCTCTGCCTCTTTGGGGTACAAATTTCAATTTAGCAGTAATGGCTTCCCTGCATATTCATTTATCTGTAACTTACCTTTATTATTTTCACAAACAACTCAAAGCAACAAAGATAACCAACGCATCTTCCTTCTCCTATTTTTCCCACAACAATCTTGTGAGCTGAATTGGGCTGAGAGAGAGTGACTGGCCCAAGGTCACCAACTGAAAGTGGGACTTCAACTCATAATCTCCTGCTTTCTAGTCTGGTGCCTTAACCACCAGACCAAACTGACTGTCATATATGAATAAATGAAATCGGCATTGGCTAAAGTTTATTCAGTATCTATTTTCTTTCTTTAAAAAGAACAGTTGGAAATTTCAAGGCACTTCAACCAGAAAAAAATATTTTCATATATCACTACACCTCCTCCATCTATGTGAAACTCCTTTAAAATATATACCCTTGAAAATGAGTTCTCAAGCTTGCGATGACAGAGGTCATACAAGTGTCACTCTCCAAATTTGTGTGAAAATCCCTTTCAAGTATTCTGCTCCCTTTTGTTTCGGCTCACTTCTTGAGAACTCATGGAGCGTAATTACTTAGTTATAGCACAAAAAGTAAACAGGACATCCTTTCAGATATGAGATCCCAGCATGTCGTAAAATAAATGTTGTGGTTCTTATGCTGTTCTGGAAACAGCCCCGAGCCAAGAGCTTTACAAAAGGAGATGCAGTAGCTGGAAAGCTCTCTTGCTATTGTTGGATATAAGCACTGTGCAACCTTTCTGTTTTCGTTCTTAAAAAGGAAGAATAAGTCCTGAGTTATGACTTGTGGTTACAGCCATAAGCCTTATCCTTATGTCACAGCAACCCCTGCAGGCTAAAGATCGTTCTAATTTCTATTGGACAAGAGTTTATGAATATGAGATAAAAGATAAAAGAAGCATTTTAAGCACCACATGCTGTTAGCTTTACAGCCTGGTGATTCTCTGGTCCTTGCACATGTTTTCAACTGAACTTTCCACAGCTTTCTCAGTAGTGGTCCCCACTTCATGGAATTAATGATCTGAGAAGGGCAAAGTTGGAGAATATTGGATAACAGGCTGAAGTGACTAGCTTTCTGCTTTCCGAACAAGGGCAAGTTCTATTATTTTGTTAGTCATCCATGGAATCCAGGAGAGTAATTAATATAATGGAACCAATGAAATATAAGCAGAAGAACATGTATCCTTACACAAGGTGGGCCTCTAGGACATGCTGATCAGCCGCACTGGTACACCTTTGCTGCAATCTCATATTATTCAAGAACATCTTCCAAATCTCGAGTGCAGCTGTTTGGAGGGTTGGTGGCTTGCAGCAGTCATGGTATATTGGTAAAAAAAAAAATCATTTGCATCAAAAAACGTAGAATTCTATGTTAGAATTTTTCATTTGCACTAATAATGTAGAATTCTAAAACATACCAGGTCATCCATTGTGTCTCTGATATACAGTATGTTCATTTTCTAGGTAAATGTTTTTTCACCACCAAATCCAGCAAAGCTGAAATGTATGCATTTATCACAAAAAAACAAGTCCTTTTTAAAATACAGAAATGTAGGAAAATCACCATTTGTGAGCTTGCTTTTAGGTCACAAAATTGATTGGATGGAAGATAAAAAATGTTAAAGTATTAATATTACAATACCTAGTCTATCTCCTCCTTCTCCAATATTTTTGAACTGTTACATTTCAGACCTTAATAAATGTAAACTGAGATTTCAATTAACTGATAGTAATCAGCAAAACATCTTCCACAAAATAGAATCAGACAGGAAAGCTTCTTCAGGCCTGGCAGAGAAAGTATTACATACCCACCCTTTTCATGCCATGCCATGAAGATGGTTAATTAAGTATAAATAAAATATGCAAATGCACCTTATCCTTCTGGCACATGGTACATTTTCTGAGGCTCTAAATGCTGAAAAACATAGAACAACAAATGTGCTTGCCTTGCAGCAAAGATTTGATTTTCTTCTGATTGAAGATAAAATTATTGATCTCTTATTATGAGTCAAACATGTCTTAGATCCCAGCAGAATGCTTGCTGGCATAATAGCAATATAGTGTAGGATTTGGCTGTTGATGTGGGAATACTTTATTTCCATACCATATCACTTTGCATGCCTCTACTTAGTACTTCATTTGGTTTCTACTCTTTAATTCTCATCTAAATTTGCATTTCCTCTAAATTTTATATATATAAAGATGTCTCTTCCTCATCATCTTATAGCAAATTGTTCTCAGAAAAATATTCAAGGACAAATATATTTAAACTTAAAGAGATTCATTAGAGAGAGGAGACTTGTCATGACAGTGTAAATCCTTAATATATTCCATAATATGGCATCGTATTTACATTAATCAAAGGTAAATAGATGGCATCTTCCCAATAATTAATCCTGGAGCTACTGTGCTTCCATATTACAGGAAAAAATGTACTTTCCAAAGACCAGGCAACCTGGTTTTGTCCCAAATTCCTCTTCTGAAACCCTTTTCTGAAATGTCATATCATGCAATTGTTCTACTTGGAACATTGTTAGTTTAGACACCTAATTATACAACTCCTGCAATAATTGCAATTTAGTGATAGATAAATATGGCATTTGAATGGGATGATAGGTAATTAAAAAGGTCTACTTTATTATTGGCCTGAGGACATGTAGCTAAGCAATAAAAAGGATTCACTCTTACTAGGAGTGATTTTCTTGGGTCTAAGAAGAAATTTTTCATATAAGGAGAGAAATTGTTTGAACTCACTTATATGCAATGTACCTTTAGAGAGGATCCAAAAGCAGAGGTCTTTCATATGTCATAAGTATTAATCTTTTAATACTTTATTCAGGTTCTTATACTGAAAAGGATTTTAAATCATTTTAAAAACAAGTTTTATTTTTCATTATATCCTGCAGGGACTTGAAATAAATAATGAAGTTATATATGCCCAGTTTAAAGCCAAACATTTAGATATGGTTTTTTAACCTTCGATTACATAAACTGATAAAGTATTGGGAAATGTCTTTTCTCTGCGCTTTCCTGTGCAGAGATGTGGGGCACCCCCTTTTATGACTTGTGGATTCTTCCCAGAATTCCTCAGCCATCATGAAGAATTGAAGTCCACAAGTCATAAAAGGGCCATAGTTCATCACCTCTGCTGTAGAACATCATTTCCTTCCAACCATCACAGGTCTGATTGGTCTCCTACTTACATCCTTCTGGCAGTCCTTAAAACATGGCTGTGTCAACAGGCTCAGGGTGAATTAATGAGAAGGATGTATTGCTTATCACAATAATTCTCTCCGCCACTCTGTCCTGACTGGTGTGCTTAATACATTTTTTTACTGTTAGCATTTTATGCTTTGTTTTTTTATTGTACATTGAATATACTACAAAATTACCTATGGTTAAGTTGGGAAAGAACATTTTTATGTACATCACAACACTGTTGGGTTTTATGGTTGATAAACCACACATTTTTGTGGTTCTGATCAGAATCTCTAGACAGGATATCCTGAAGCATTATTTTAGATCAATTTAATCTGTCAAAATTCAACAGTTTAACAAAGCAACAAGACTGTAGCTTTTTCTATTACCATTTTAAAACATGTTTTGTGAGGGTCGTAGAGGTACGGCCATAGATCAGCTGTAAGGTTTTGTATATGGTCTAATCTTTCCAGGAAATACCTTTCTTTGAAACCCTGGAAAGTCATTCTCAATGGAAGCCACAGCAGGACTCTTCGACATACTTGCAAGTAGTCTTATAGTGGCCTTCAAAATACCTATAAAAATGGTCAGCAAATAACAAATATAAAGGTGACCAAAGGGAGCAACACATGGACAGAAATCATATCAATTATTCTGAATTCATTCGGTTCTTGATCTAACCCACCTACCTTTTGCAGTGTGCACCTCAATGAGCCACTCAAGGAGAAGGTTTGGTGCTTGGCCCAAAAGAATCACACAACTATTTTATCAACTATATTGCATTAATCAATATATTGGGTGAAAATAAAGCAACCTCTTTGATTTAGAAAGAAAGGCTGAAGATTATTTTGCATACCGAAGGCTGGGATTCAGTTCTTGACATCTCAAGAACAAGCTGGCAAAGACCCTTATGGGAAAGCCAGGAGTGCAACATCCATAATTAAGCCAAAAAGAACAATGCTATGATTGGTGTTAAATTCCAACACAGGATTAAATTGAAGTAAACTAGTAAGATGATTGATTGTTTGTTTAATCCACTACTCTAATCATTTTCATTTCATTTTTTTGAAGATCTTCACATAAGATATCTGTCAAATCTTCAGCAAGGGAAGGTTCTGGCAAGTCTTTTCTAAATCACTTGTATTCAATGGATTTTGATGAATCATACGCAGAAGAATTTAGAATTTAGAATTTATTAGAATTTGTAGGCCGCCCTTTTCCCTGAGGGGACTCAGGGCGGCTCACACAAAAACTGGGAAGGGGAAATACAGAAGAATTTAAGTATTTCTAACACTTATCTGTTATCTGTACTACTATCTGTAGTAACTCCCTTTAAAGTAGGGCTACTGTACAAAATCACATTAGCAGCAGAGAAAAAAGAATTGGCCTGAGAGCACATTGTCAAAAGAACACTTGCTTATCTTATCTTACTCCCATCCAGAGCATCTCTGGTGATACAAAAATGACAATACAATATCATTTGTCACATTTCCTTCAAACAACAGTCAATGAAGTAATGGCACAGAAACTATACATTTTGTACATGCGGAAGATATTTACAGAATAACAGTTTGCAATTAGAAACGTCCTGTCTTTTTTCATGTATAGTTATGAATTATGACTTAATCAAAATCACATCATTCTGCTTGCAATTACATTGGTATAGTCCAATCTTTTACTTATAATCATGGATATGAACATTAACATTAAAATATGTCTTTGTAACCATTATTTTGCACCATCTTATTGTATAAACACACAACAAAAGATTTTCCTTTTGTTTATTTCCAAAAGAGTTATTCTTTTAGAGATGATGTTGTTCTTTTGGTCAAAGAGTATATTCCAGTCGAATCTTTAGGCAAGAGATAGGGCTGAATCAATAGTACAGAACTATCTGGCAAAGCAATCAGTATCTGATCCTTATACTATCTCAGGCTACAGTGCCTCTGTAGATAAAGTTTTGAATTTGCTAAATTTGATATTTGCCTCCTTCATCAGATTTAATAGAAATATGGATGGAGGAGATGAAATAGAATCACACTATACAGAAAACATCTGTCATTTCTGATAAAAAAATAACATCAACGTCTGAAAAGAGATCTCTGATATATCAAAATGTAGGCCTTTTGTGAGGAAATGGTCTTTGTTGTTACTATCATCAGATCTAATTGTGATATCTTACTAAATGTGATATAACCACATTTCCTTCTTCTGCTATTCTCCATTTTTATTGCAGTTGTTTGAAATTGAACTGTTAACATCTCTTTCTTTATGGACTCCCACTTGAGTTCCTTTTCATTTTAGTACTTCCTGAGATGGGATCCTATTCATCAATATTTTGAATTCTGAGTTTATTAAAATACAGGTTTTTTGAAGAACAAGATATGTGTTTGAGGATACTCAGATTTCATTTCCCATAAAATCAAGAAATTCAGCACTGTATTGCCACATTTTCCCAACATTCTGCTACTTCCCTACTGACAAAATATAATAATTTCTCTATTCTCTGAAGAAGAAAACTGACTGCAGAAAAATTAGTACTTTTCTGGAAATATTATACTTGATGGAGTGTCCAATAACCATATTGCTTTCAGTTGTTCTTTCATTTATGAGTTCATTCATTTGGCTTTCTGAATAGGAATGGATATTTTCAGCATATAGTCCCAGTGCCTTGCCTTTTTATTTGGAAGTCAGTTACTGAGCTGCAGAATTCTTCTTTGCCTTTTCTGGTCTTCAGTCATAAGCTAGAAAGATGGATCAAAGAATCACCTGATCTCTCAGAATCTTGTGCTTTCTTTCAATTTCTACCAACCTGGTGATAGGATTGTAACTTCTGTTTGCATTACATTTCTTCTTATATCTATTTTGGTAGGAACAGATTGCAATCATTAAACTTGATAAGCCTTGCAAGTTGTTCTGACCTTAATCTTTCTTGACCAATAACATGAAATTGACCAATCCATTCAACTAACATTTGTTTTAATTTTTCATAATGATTAATTTCCAATACCTACTTCCAAACGTCTTCTCTTTGTCTTCTTATAAAGCACAGAAATGTCTTCCTTACCTCTAGAAACATACTGTCTTGTCTTCCACTCTTCATTATCTTTTTCTTTCTCCTAATGCTCAGAACCAGTTTCAATTGTAGGAACTTGAAAATGTTTGAGTTTTAGTAGTGCTGAATATTTTCTATATATCTGGTTTCTAGTTGTTATTTTTATCCACTAGACTTGCTCCTATTTATTTTCTTTATGAAAGTTATCTTCATTGCCTATTTCTGATGCTGAGCCTTCTTTCTTTGAACTAATAAATCCATGTCTTTGACCTCAACTGATGTATGACCCCTAATCCTAATCTTTAAACTACCTACTAAATTTAGCATAGAAATTTATGTTAGCTCTCCTTGTTAGCTCACTCAGTGAGTTTGCTCCCTGGAATTAGCTGCCTTATATTCTTCTTACAGTCTCTGTTTATTCAGCAGGAAGCAGTCACCTAGTCACCCATAATTGACAATAAGTAGGTCTCAAGACCATTTCCTTGCAATAACTGCTTTCCAGGAAATTGCTTTCCAGTCCTCTCAGCAGAGTATGTTCCTCCACAACACGTAGCTTCTCTAATCACTCTTCCCTTTTTCAATTGTTTAATTTCTCATATAGGCTCATCTTAGCTATTCCAGCTCATTTGCCCAGTGCAAATTATACTCCCATAAAGTGACTCCATAGTTTTTGCCATAAGAGTACAGTTGGTTCCTTTAAAGGCTTCTTGCTGTTGTTGAAGTTCATTGCCTCAAGAATTTAATAATGTTGTGCATGTATCTTATATCCTATGGCAAAGCTGTCAGTGCAGATAGATTTCTATCCCCAAATACACCGTTCACTTTTTTTTCAGTAGGCAAACATGATTGGTAAAACCTTGTTTCCAATTTTAGCAAATTGTTGTAAAAACTTTGGTGTAAATATAAAAGGACTCACATCTTGTAAAAAGCCTAAAACTGATTTTATTGGCATTTAGTTGAAGAATGACATTTTTCAAAGACTTTCATAGACTTTTAAAACAGACTGTTTGGCAGTGGAAATAAAATTACTTTTATGGGCACTCATTAGTAATAAACCTTTTATCTTAGAAGCTGAAATATGCAGTTGGAGACATGAAGTTTTGATTCAGGTATCAAGCAAATTTAATCAGTTACTATTGGATTACTATTAGGATATTTGCTTAACTTTTCTCCCCTTTTGTCGACTTGGTTGTAGACCTTTCAGTGCCCTAAACAGGAGTATATTTAAGGCCACATTTTATTTTTATAATTTGGTTGTAGTTTCCATTGACTTTCTTGGCCCTTTCTAAGAGACAGATGAAATTATGGACATGATCTGCTATAGCTGTCTATATGGTGTCTCTGCATCTACATGCTAAAATGTCATCTGATATGACACTTATCCCTGTGAGAGCTGCCAACTCATCCCGTTGGCGGCATTCATACTGTGCCACTGGTTTTATTCCAAAAGGCTTCCTCAGCCATCTGTAACTGCCTTCTGGGATCCACAAAGTAGTAAAATAGTTGCCTTCTTTATCTACTAAGACTTGTCAATATCCATCTTTTGCATCCAGCACAGGAAATATTATTTTCCTAAGCAAAATCAAAAATTGTTTTCCCCCCTCCCCCTCTGGCTTTGTCTGTAATGGGAAATAATGAGTACTTACAATTGCTTACTCAATCTAGGACAGGGGTGTCAAACTCATGTCATCACAACAGCATCATATATCGAGACTTTTCCACCCTTTGCTAAAATGACCATGGGTGTGGCTAGCATGTGAGGTTGCCAGCCCTGATCTAGGAGGTCTTTTTTTCCTTGTTACTTTCTTTCTTTTCTTTTTTCCCCTTTGAGTCAATGTTGATTCCTGGTGATTGCCTGAACAAGTTCCTGCAATTTTCTTGGCAAGATTTTTCACAAATGGTTCAGCATTGCCTGATTTCTAGGGATGAGATAGAGTCTCTGGCCCAGCTGGCTTTTTGCCTAAGATGGAACTAGAACTCATAGTTTCCCAGTTTCTACCCTGGCATCTTAACCACTATCAGTGGGTCTATCAAATGCAAAAGACACAAAATTCAACTAATATTTTTATTTATAGATTCTTTTGCACTCACAATGGCATTTTGACCTTTCATTATTCTGATAAACATTTCTCTTCATGCAATACAGATCTTATGGATGAGATATTGTGGTGAATAATATATTATTTCTTTGGCTAGGAAATTCAGTATGTTGAAGTCCTTAGACAACATTTTTGTGACTTCTGAGAGACTGTGTTTTGGGGTGCTATTTTGCAACTTCCTAATTTTTTGCTAGCTAGGAATTCTAGAAGCTATATATTAAACAATCAGCAAGTCATTAGTCTAGGAAAAGCTATCACCTTATATTTCTCTGTAAAAAAAAAAAAGAGGATTTCAGTTAGTTTGTATCAGTGGTGATTGGAGGTGGTACGTCCTGGTACGGGCGTACTGGTGCCTGCCAGGAGAACCTGGTACCATTCTGGTATGGTGCTCCAGAGGGCCCACCTGCCCACCCATTCTCCTTCCGTGTATTTGAGCTCTTTGGTGCTTCTGCACATGTGCACGGAGCATAGGGCACCTGCGCGATGCTCCTCTGAGCAGCTCGAGCATTGCTGAGGCATTGTGGAGCATCACAAGAGAGAAGGATGCATTCACGCGCTGCACATATATGCGCACATGCTGTGTGCATTCATATGGTGGACTCCGGACCCCGTTGCACCATACTGGTTGCAACAGGATCCGGAACCCACCACTGGTTTGTATACTGATCAGAGGTGGCATTCAGCCAGTTCTGACAGGTTCTGGAAAACCAGTAACAAAAATTTTGGGTAGTTTGGAAAACTGGCAAATAAGATGGCCCCACCCCCACTGCCTCCTGGCCTCCCAGCTGATCTTCTTTTGTTGCTCTGAACAGGAGAATGGAACAGAAAAGCAGGTTAGTGGGGTGGGAAGGAAATGGGGATTTTGCAGTATCCTTCCCCTGTCATGCCCATAAAGCCACGTTTACAGAACTGGTAGTAAAAATTTTGGAATCCCACCACTGATACTGATGGTATGAATGGCTTGTGATGAATCAAATGTTTCATATAATGACTACACTTGCATAGAAGAGATACCTCAGCTTGCAGTTTATAATCTGAAATGTATCTTATTACCTTTTCCTTGACATTCTGTCAGTAGAATCCAACTTCTACTCACATGAAAGAAAAAGATAATGACATTATAACAAATTTAGTTTTATTTAAGGATAATAATATTCTTTCACCTGACATAGTACCAAGAAAGTCCAGTAATCCATTATGTTTAGAGATGTATCAGAACATATTTGACATTCAGATAGTTGCTTGAGCTAGGCATTCAAACTATATTTACAAAGTGCCAAAAAAAGGCTTAACCAGTCAGTCTGT
The DNA here is from genome assembly GCF_009769535.1 of Thamnophis elegans. Lineage (NCBI taxonomy): Eukaryota > Metazoa > Chordata > Lepidosauria > Squamata > Natricidae > Thamnophis > Thamnophis elegans. The sequence continues at coordinate 122,231,849 of NC_045541.1, forward strand.
TATCTTAGGAAGCATCTATTTTGATATAATTACATGCATCCCTGTTTGAACTGCTGTAAAAATCACCAGGGTTCATATTTACCTGTGTGAGTTTCATTTGATAAATGTGTGGCCAATTCTAGCATAATTATATTTCATTTTGTGGCCTTTGCATGTGATGTCAAGCATCCAGAATTATGTTTATTATTATCATTATTATTGCAACCACTCTTATTATTTTGAGACTTGCTAATATCATTTTTATTCTTAAATGAAATTTATGGATTTTTTTTGGCTGACTTTAGCTTATGTACATTTATTTATATACATATTTTCTGATAGTCATATTGATACCCTCAATCCAATTTATTTTAATTACTGAAGCATAATATTTCCCCTTTAATTAAGGTGAGTTACCAGAAAGTGAAAAAGAGAAGGATAACAATCTGCCATAACATGCAATCTGTTTAGATTACAAATGATAATTTGAAACATAATAATCATAATCAATTTATGAATTGGTATAAATGTGTTTACTTTCTAACTGAACATATAAACCATAGGGTTATCAAATTAAAATATGCTGAAAATTAATACTTATTCAGTGTTTCTTACCTCAATTTGAGACACAAATTTTAAAGATAAACTGCCAATTTTGATGAAAATTCATGTATTTTATGCAGGTTTATAGTTGGCTTAATTCTAAAACCAAGATAATATAATGTCCAAAAAGGGGTTCTGTTTAAAGCTGAAAAATGCAATCCACAATATTAGGTCCTGGAAAGACAATGAAAATTCAACCCTTTTTCCTCCCACTTTAACAAGTTACTTAGAGTTACAGATGTACCCAATAATTAGCATTTAGCAACAACACTTAGACATATATGCCACTTCATAATACTTTACAGCTCTTTCTAAGCTGTTTACAGAGTCAGCATATTTACCCCAACAATTTGGGCCCTCATTTCATAATGTCAGAAGGATGGAAGGTTGAGTCAACCTTGAGCTGGTCAGAATCGAACTACTGCGGCAGAGATAGCCTGTAATACTGCATTTTAACCACTGTGCCACCATGGCTCTAATTGTCATAAAGCTTTATTTAGTCAATTTTATTCAATGAGCTTTACATTCATCTTCCGCCAGTTCTGTTTTATTTTGGTTGATTGGTTTCCTTGTTTGTTTTCTTTTAGCTATGTCTCTATATTTTCTGTTTCTGAAGATTTTTCATGCAATTCTTCCTTTTGGGTTGGGTGATATTTATTGCAAAAATACAATTTCCCATTGATTTATTATTTAATTATTCTTTGCACACTTTAATTTTTTTAATTTGAAATCCTTAAGTGGATGCCACTTTATTTATTTTAATAAGATTGTAAGACAATTTTTATATTTTTATACCATCAACTCTTTATCCACTTACCTCTCCTTATTTTATCTGAGTAAAATCCATTCCATTTCAACTAATTCTTGTTTTCTGATGCGTGTGCATGCACACTAAACACATAATTACAAAAATGGAATATAGTTTATATATCAATAGAATTTATTTATCAAGAGCCAGTTGCAAGATTTATACCAAAATCAACTCCATCAATTCTAGAGGGATTTTCTTTGGATAAACATGAACTGTTTGCATCATTCCTAAAGCAGGAAACAACTGAAGGACGCCTTTGTCTTTTTTTCTTTTAAATAGGACATAATACATATTTAGGACTACTTACCAAAATATTGACTTTGTGTTTTGGGATAGAGACCCATTATTTAAAGAAAAGAATTTACTAAAATTATGTAGAAAATAAGATAACTACTTATAATGGATAATGGAAAGGACATCACCCTGTTGAAAGAAATAATGAAAAGAGGCCCAAAAAATGATAATTGGAGACAATGCACAAAATTATAATGCATTGTTGACGCTCTCTCTCAGGTATGTCACAAATAGAGATTATGAGCATACACATATACAACACGAGAGACAGGTCTTATATTTTGTTCCAGTCATCATCTTTTTGTCCCAGTTTTTCCATCTTTAGAGCTAGCTAGTTCCTCAAAGTAGCTTGGACGATTATTTATTTATAGACCTGCTAGTTCAGGACCCACAGTCCCATTAATCATGTTTCTGCCTTCTGCCATCTGTTGTAAATGAACAAACCAGCCTGCAAGTTTCTCAAGTATCTGCATTTGCTATTATGTAGATTAATGTAAAATGAGAAGAAAAAAATAAATCTATCGAGTGTGCTGCCTATATGCCTAATGAACCTGCCTCAAAATTCATCACTTAGCATGCAGTAAATGAAAATAAGTCTCCAGTAATGCAAGGAAAGCATCAACCTATCATTTACTAACAACTGTATCAATTTGTTAACCTAATTAGCTGCCAAAACTGGGTTTATTAACTGACTCACAATATCGCTTGCAATCATAAAAATGAGTTTTAGAATTTTAATTCAAATACATAACCATGTCACTTTGGAGTAATAATACAATAGTTGTTCTTTAAATTTTGTAACCATGTGATTAATTTGAAGAGCTGCATTGTTATGTATGCTAAACCTCAGGTTTCATGTTTCTACGGTAGCCTTCTTAAATTCCACTTTGGCAGCGAAGAACTTCCCCTTGCAGATTGGTTCAAAGCCTCATCTAAAGCAGCATTTTGCTTCCATAAGGACTAGTTAAATGTGTCTGGAAATCTTGCAAAGAAGGACATGAGAGATAGAGACTCTGCTAGTATTTGCTCTCAGCATCTGATCATCTTGTATCTCTTAACATAGCGCGCCTAGACCTCTAGGTCAGGGTTGTCAAATTCACGGCCCACAGGGCGGATGCGTCATGTGCTGGCCCCGCCCGGTTTAGCAAAGGGGGAAAAGTCCTGACACATCACATGACACCACTGTGATGATCCAAGTTTGTCATCCCTGACCTAGAAGTTCCATCTTGTGATGATATTGTGATAGCAAATAGCTTTAGGTATATTCTTTGCAAATGTATCAGATTCTTAAAAAGAGCAATTAATTATGCTACATTCTGAGTACCAATACAATATGAATGGGTGATTTTGGACTAGTTACTTTCTCTCAGCCCTAAGGAGGAGGCAATGAAAAAAAAAACCATTGCCAAGTAAATTGCAGCAATTTGTCAAGGGAGTTTCTGAGTACAGGATCCAATTGAACAAAAGAAAAGAAAATGTTAGGCTGAGGAATGATTAGTTCCAAATTATCCAATTCATAGCTAAACTAGAATTTTCAACTATATCATGTAAGTCTAATGCTTCAGCCACTCCAGGACTCCAATGAAAACTATGGCTTACTGCAATGTCATATAGTTAATGGATTGTGGTGCCATATAGTTTCATAACTCTGTAGATGGTAGAGGATTCTTGCCATTCAAAATTTAACACCACATGATCAAATTCATATGTGCCAAATCAATATGAAATGCGAATTTGAATCATCCTTCATTACTTTAGAAGTCTGAATTTTGTAGTATATTCTTGAAAATGCATATGAAATATGCATGTGTGACCATATGCCCATTGTGCTATTCATGAGCCTCTGAAAACAATGACCCTATAGCTATTTTTGAAAATGACATAAGACACAGTTGTTCCAAAATGTTGTAGCCTGCTTATGGTTAGGTGAAAATCTGTTATCTGCATCTAAGCTCTTCACTGGCTACCACGAGACTTCTGGATACTATTCCAAATGCTAGTTTGGACCTTTAAAGGCTCATAGATACCCGGGTGGCTTACCCGGATGCCCAAAGTTACCCTATAATATGATGGGCAGCCAATATATTTGATAGATAAATAAATAAATACACAGATAAAATACCTTAAGCTGTATACTTCAAGTGGATGCTTTTTAGCCAGTGCATGTGTGGATTGTTAAACTTTTCTTTCCCACTTGAGATCTGGGGGAAAGATTATTGAATTGGCTTCTCACCACTGCATTTATTCTATGAAACACCTTCTACCAAAAAGCCTGATGGCTCCATTGTTTCTGGCTTTCATAGCAGATCATAAAGGGGGTTGAAAGTGTTAAGGATTATTACTTCTGTTTTGTGTATGGAGATACTTAATCTTTCAGGTCAGGGTTGTCCCAAAAGTGTTTTGTCCTTCAGAACAAAGCTGAAGAAGTTTCTGGAATGAGAAGAGAAACATTTTCAAAGAAAACACAAAGAAGACCAGTTGCCTTTGGAGAAATACTTATAATATCTGAATTTCCATTATAATTATTTTGATTGTTATTGTACAATGCCATATATCCGTGTGAAAATTGATATTACATAAAAGAAATCAAATAAATATTGAATGCAGAAATCTATTAACAAAGTAATAATGCACATATATGAATTATTATAGGGCAGTGTTTTTTTTAAAGCTACCTGATGAAGAAACAGATGGGAAAAAATAAGTTCGGAGAAAAACAAAGCAGAAAACTAATAGAAGGAAACACAGACAAAATCACATGTCCTTTGTACCTAAGCTGGACTGGTTTGCTCTGATTTCTGTAGTTTTAACAAAGGAGACCAGTAGATTCCATAGAAGGTTGGTAGAACAGAACTTGTGCATTCTTAAATTGAAATATGTGAACATCCTTATAAATCACTAAAATGTTGATCAAGGTGCAAGTAAAATGCTCCCTCTTTGGTTCTGAATGAAAGATTCAATTGAAAGTGCTTTTCTAGATCCATGCACTCTTCTAGGTCATTGCTTAAGCATAGCTTGTTGAAAAAGCCACACCATTCAGGTTCACAAATAATGCTATACTATAAACTTCACAGTCTGTGAAATTCCTTGCTATAATACAGTATAAAGCTGAAATAAATAGAATAGCCAACTTTCTTCAAAAAAGGCAAATAAACAATGACATTGGAGAGACAGATTTGGAGATTAGTAAATAGGCATCAAACACAAACACACACGCACACACATACACACACCCAGACACACACATCACGGACCTTATATACACTTCAGATTCTACTTATGTCTATCATTTTTGATAAGCAGCTTTCCTCACTAACAAGACTGTATGATGATAATGTCATTCAGTCTCTCACACACCCTTTCCTGCTATTTGTCCAGGACAGGAAGCTATGAGTTTTCTTGTCGTGTGGAGAAAGAGGAAATATCTAGCAAGCAAAAATTGATCATTGCATGCAAACAGGTCCATATCCTTTTTCCGCTTGACAACTTCCTGCTCGCCTGCTAGGAACAAATTTACTCTTCATTTTTCCGGTGTCCTGTATGTGAGTTTCTTAGTGGGGGGTGGGGAGGGAGAGGTCCCAGCAGTAAACTATAGCAAAAAACTGAATGACCATGCAACAATTATTATAGTAGAACCTTGTTTAATTTATAAATCAATACAGCTGAACCATTAATATATTCCCATCCAAAATTAATATACATTATTTTTATTATATATTCTCCATTATTGGGAGGAATATTGTATGTAGCTGACACTGATTGGCAGTGTTTTTCCAAGGTTACAGCAGGATTTTGTAAAGCCCTATTTAAAATTATTGGAGATTGAAACATATTGCTAATATATGTATGATGTATGTATGTAATGTGGACATAGTGAACATATCAGAAGAGACCCTCCCTAGTTTCTTAAGCTGTAAAGGCAGTGTGAGAGGAAATGTACTGTCAGAGTTACAAGAGTCTGTTAATATAACCTTACAATGAAATAGATTTAGTTCATCTGGGTGTGCTTCTTGTTTGAATTAACTTGCAAGACTGACAAGTGCTGATATTCCCTGGCTAAACATTCAAATGAATTTTAATATATGTTCTTATAAAATAAACTTATGTAACCATTCTTATTCTTATTCTAATCTATCCAGTTTTAGAAGCAGTTGGCAACCTAGCACCAATCTTGTATCACTGAAAAATAGACTTGCTATGTTACTATAAAATATATTGTTGAGATAAGACTCCATCTCTTGTTTTAACAGCCTAATACCTTTCTACCAAATATCAGTATTTTTCACTGAATCTTTTCACTGAATCTTTTCCTTTTAACTTTTTTTTAAAAAGTCTTTTCACTAAATTAAAATTGAACATCCAAACCCACCCTCTACCATCACCATTTCTGTACCAGCATGCATTTACACAAAGAGTCCTATCACCTTGATGACTATGATCTCCAGGATATAATTTATACTTTGCAGCTATTGTACACTTTCAAATTTTCCTAAATTATTTCTTGAAATGGGAAGCAGCATTTTTCTTTACTGTACCATGCATGGAAACAGGCTTATCCCTTTTCTCTGGAAGCAGAATTGGAAATGCCATTGCTGAGTCTATCACAGAATTCTGTGTCAAAAGTTGTAGCATTCCATGTGAACATTCCAGAGAAATCTAATCTAGATGGGGATTACTCAAGATGTAAAAAGAGAAAATAGATTTACAGCAAATTGCACCTATTCGGGAGAACTGGTTGTTAACTTTCTAAGCAGTTTGGAGAACCGGTTGTTGGAAGAAATCTTATTTTGTTTTTTTTCCACTTTACAGGGCTAATCCTGTAAGGAAGGCAGGAATGAAACATTCTGGTGTTGTTTCTAGCCTAATCTTTATTGCCCTGCTTACAGAAACTGCCTCTCTGATTAACCCTCATTACATTGAAACAGCTAAGGCAAACCTCCCATCGACCTGAGTGACATTCAGTTGGCCATGCCCACAAGGTCACATGACCACCGAGCCATGCCTATCCAGCTGGTCATTAGGGCAGAGAACAGGTTGTTATATTATTTGAATCCCACCACTGTGTATATCCTAATAGATAAGTTAAAGGCATGAGCTCTATATGTGTGTCTGGGATGAAAGACAAAAAGAATTACTTTAATAATCTCTTTAACAAAGTTTAGGCAATGTTATACAAACAGGGGTCACACAGAAATCTTTAAATCTCTATCTGTACCCCATATATGTCTGAGGTGCTAATGAGCTAGGGTCTTTGCATGCCTGCCTGCACCTTTAAACAATTTGTAACCTTACTGTTGGAATGTCATCATCTATTGCTAAAGTAGTCCAAGAAGATGGGTGAATACTCCACCTTCTTTAATATAATAAAGCAGAAAGAACTTGTAGTTCTGGTTCCTATGCTTTGTTATATAATACTAAATCCTAGTTTGCAGTTGCAACTGAAAGATCCCTCAAGTTGTCCCTTTACCCTTCCTGATTTAATAGTATTTAATGTAATTAGTAACTTCCTGAAACAAGATGAAACCTTTGTTTATAATCCTGATTCCCATGCTGCATGCAAAATTATACTTCTGCCAATCTGGATGCACAGTGAGTTTCCCACAAAACAGGAAATAACTTTCAAAGTGGAATACATAAAGTAGAGAAGATGAATAAAAGAGCCTTCATCTTAGCTTACTTATCTGTTCCAAAAGCTCCACTTTTAATGTTTATTACTAATATGAACACTGGAAAAATATATTTTGTAGAAAGGAGATAAAGACTTTGGCTGATAAATGAACGGCTAAATGAAGTCATTTGCTCTTGATAAAAGATAATCATAGAAAAATTTGAAGATCTCAGCTTTTAATTGTTTTAAGATCTTTCATGTGTTGCTTGTTCCTTTTGTGTTGCTTTTATCTCTATCATAATGTGTCATGGGTTTCAAGCAATGTGCAAACTTCATATAAGAGATAACGCACATTTTCTCACTTGCTTGCTCACTCACACACACAAACTGTACATATAAGACACTGTGAACAATTGGAAAGAATTCTACATAATATGTATTCATTCTCTTCTCTCTATATACACGATATTGCCAAAAGTATTCGCTCACAACTGCTTCTGATTATGTTGGTGGGTGAGCGAATACTTTTGACAATATAGTGTACCAATGACGGCATCTCAAAATGTCCCTCTGTTAAAGTACTGAAGTTTGCAGATGATACGATAGTGATTGGTCTCATTCAAGACAACGAATAGGAGGTTGAACAGCTATTCTTCAGGTGCAACTGGAACAATCTTGAACTAAACACACTCAAAACAGTAGAAATTGTGGTAGATTTTAGGAGAAAAACTTCCTATACTACCATCTATTACAATACTAGATAACACAGTATCAACAGTAGAGCCCTTTAACTTTCTAGGTTCTATCATATCTCAAGACATCATCAAACATCATCAAAAAAGCACAGCAAAGAATGTTCTTTCTGCACCAACTCAGGAAGCTCAAACTGCCCAAAGACCTGCAGATTCAGTTCTACAGAGGAATTATTGAGTCTGCACATCTATAACTGTCTGTTTGCCTCTGCAACCAAACAAGACGGACACAGACTTCAATGGATAATTAGAACTGCAGAAAAAAACAGTTGCTTCCAACCTGCCTTCCATTGAAGATCTGTATACTGTATGAGTCAAAAAGAGGGCTGAGAAAATATCTATAGACCCGTCACATCCTGGACATAAATTGTTTCAACTTCTACCCTCAAAATGACGCTATAGGGTGTTACATACTAGAACAACTAGACCCAAGGACATTTTTTTCCTGAATGCCATCACTCTGCTAAACAACTAATTCCCACAGCACTGTCAAACTTTTTACTAAGACTGTATTACTATTATTCTTCTTATCCTTCCTATTACCTGTCTCCTCCCACTTATGACTATAACCATGTTGTTCAGAGGTGGGATTCACTTACTTTCCCTACCGGTTTGCAAATGTGAGCGCGCTTGTGCACTCGCTGGCTTTGCTTGCATGTGTCCACCTTAAGTCAGGGCGGGTGGGTGGAGCCTCCCACAGCTGCTGCTACCAGTTCACCCAAACTGGAGAGAACTGACTGATTACTACCTCTGATGTTGCTTGTATATTTATAGTTTATATTGTTCACATTTGGCCAATAAAGAATTCTATTCTATCTATTTTATTCTCTTCTATTCATTAGCTGAAATCCAATGTTGTGGTGGCAGTAGGGTATCCCTTCATACTCATCAGATTTTCCTCTCCCTTCAGAAACTGCTCTGGGGATTGAGAAATAGATTTTGAAGGAATAGGCTGGACTGCAGGGAAAGGAAATCTACTTCTCCTATTTCGGGAATGGAAATTACTTTTGTTCATTGAAATTTATCTTTGGATTCTGACAGTTGTGTAGTATAATTAAGCAAACTGCATGTGCATTCTTTACAGTGCGTTATTTGCTTGTGTAATTAGAAATAATTTCCAGTGTGTTTAATGAGGCTTACTTTTAGAGAAGCGAACTTCAGCAACAAGTTTAACAAATTGATAAAACATTGCATTTTCCTTTTACATTATATGCAGCCAAGTTCTTTAAAGACTATTAATACCATCAGTTATTTAAAAATGCAGTCAGCATATTTGTTCAGTACTAGAGATCAAAGTATACCAACTAAGATTTCATCCACTACATAAGCTTTCATCATATGGCTATTGCTAATAATTTCAGAGCTATGCATCCATCTGTATTGATTTCCATTTCTAGTTTGCATGCTCAGGAATGCTTGCATCGATTACACAAGAAAGTAAATTCTCCTAATGGAATTTTCATTAAATATTTTAGTTTTCTTAAATAAATTCCCCGCCTCCACTCCCCAGATCTCTCAATGGGACAGCTTGAATACCAGAAGACAGTATATATATCATTATAGAATGAGAACATTGAGCAAAAGGTTGCACTGGTATTATTTTATGGTGATTTGTGTATTTCTTGTGGAAGTAGGTTGAATTCTATCATAAAGTTTTCTTTATGAGTTTTCTTATGGAGAATATTTTTTTTCCTTATGGGGACTGTTTTGTTGATTGGTGTGGATGTTGGTTAGCCAAACGGTATTTTGCATCTACCAAAGGGTAAAATTAGCAAATGGAGAATGTGTCAGTCACACAGTTGCTTTTTATTGTTGTTGGGACAGTGAATCAAGTTGGACAAGTTCAAGCTGTCAAGTAAACCATTATTCTTGAAGGAAAGGTCACAAATTTATTTGCACTTGTTTCCTTCTGCTCTGTGGGAATCCCCCTTGAAAATTGTGTTTACTCAGGATGGGAGGACATTGTTTTAAAGCACTGGATTCTTATTTCGAGTTGGTACAAAGCCATTGTGAAAAGTGGAGTTTATTTGGTGAGCGAACACAAAAACAAAATACCTACTCCAGACATTTCAGTGGGAAAAAGTCCTTCAATTGGGAAAAAAATGGACATTGTTGGAAAACAGGGACTAAATATTAAGTGTTTAACACCCCTTAAGCATCAGGGAGAAGGTTTGGTAATGAGCAACAAGGTTTATTAATCAACAGATTTGCTGTAGCTCCTTTAGTTACTACAGTCCGATGAACCTTTTGTGGGAAATTTTATTGGGATGAGGAACACTTAGGAATCCAGAACATTTCCTAGCAAAACAGAAAGAGACAACCCCCATGATTCCTAAAGAATAGTTCCTTATAGGACCTTAGACATATCCCAAACAATGTAGAAATGAACAATGAAATCCCAGCACACAGATCATTGGCAAAAGATATACATTCATTTCTAAAATCTTACTCGGTCTTCCTGAAAGATTCCAGGAGTTCCATCCCAATTCATCTGGGAATTGACAATAGCGGAAAGCCTGACCTTTTTAGAGGTAATCCTTAAAATTATTTCTGTTGGGACTACAATAAAAGGGAAGGGGAAATTTAACTCCTTTCTTAAAATTCCCATTCAGTCTTCACAAATCTCGTTAGAATTTGCTCAGTACACTATGCAGGACTTTGGAGGAAGTTATGTTCTGAATGTATTTTAAAAAAGTTGGAAGGGACATTGTAGGTCATCTAGTCCAACCCTCCACCCAAGCAGATCTCACACCATTTCTGGCAGATGGCAATCCAATCTGTTCTTGAAAGTTTCAATTGATGAAGCCCCCACAATTTTCGAAGACAGGCTATTCCATTAGTTGATTGTCCTCCCTGTCAGAAATTTTTTCCTTATTTCTAGGTTGAATCTCTACTTGAACAGTTCCTATCCATTATTTTTTGCCTGGCCTTCAGATACTTTGGAAAATCGGTTGACCCCTTTCTCTCTGTGACAGCCCTTCAAATATTGGTGCTAGGTAAGCTCCCCGTTGGGAGAGCAAATTGAAACACTGCTATTATGTCTCCCCTGGTTCTTCTCTTCACTAGACTAGCCATGCTCAATTCCTGTAACCATTCTTCAAATGTTTTAGCCTCAAGTCCCCTAATCATCTTTGTTGCTCTTCTCTGCAATATAGAGAACACTATATGAATTCTAGAATTAAGGCCATCAGTTTTGTAGAACCTTAATAAATGTAGTACTTAATGCATATGTTCCAGAAGGATTGTTGTTATTTTATTTATATAAATAAATAACACACACACACACACATATACACACACACACACAACTGATTGGGATTTCAATTATGTGGCTACTCTGATCTCCATTATCCACTGAGAGCTGATTTAATATTAAAAGCATATCCACATTTATTCTCTTGTGTTATTGAGTCTAACATGTAAAATGTCCTTCTCCAAAAGAACATTACAGTAGTAGAGGGGGTGGGCAGGATGATGATATTGTGCAAAAGCATCTCAAGTCTCAACCAAAATCTTTTGGGAGATGGTGGTTGCAAAAAAGGAAAAGAAAGCAGCTGAAGTGGTTGCAGTGAGTAATGCCAAATTGAAAAGGGGGACATAGCAGTATAGCTAGCATTATGGGACAATGAGTGTTAATTGTGCTACAGATGACTGGACATTGAGAGACTTAAACTATTTTTAGAGACAAATGAGATATGTAGATGCTAAAAAAGGGTCTATTTTGCTAAATGTTACAGGAAGCAAAAGTGCACTTCATTGAAAAGCTTAACTGCTCTGCAAAATCTTCACAATTTGAGTTTGCAGAAATGGTTAAAATAGTGCTGGAAGATTTGACACCCAAAAAATTATTAACTGCAGAACATGTCAGATTTCATAAAAATGAGATGGACAATCCATTGTGACATATGAGCTGAACTTAAAAACTCCTCTGAACATTGCAAGTTTGGTAAAGAGCTAAGCAATTCATTAGGTGATCAGCTAGTCTATGAAGTTTTGAAAGAAAGAATTAAAATGCGACTCTTAATCAAGATAAATTCAACATTTAAGAGAGATGTTGAAATCACTGTCTCCATGGAAACTGCTGTTAAAGATGCAATAGAGCTAGAGTTAGGAGTGAAAGTAAATGTGAATAAGCTTCCAATACCATGCAAACAAGGACTAATAGGTCAAAAATGAACTGTACCATTGTTGTGGCACAGGTCAATACTTATCAGTTTAATGCACATTAAAAGAGAACCCTGAAAAAATGGAGTAAAATGGAAAACATTCAGAGAACTGTATCTGAGGAAAGCATAGTTTACTAAAGGTAAGCAAGAAAGCAAGAAGGAATGCAAGGTGCATGCCACATGCCACAGATAGTGAAAATGAAACACATATAACTAATCTCGGAATATGTATCATAAAAGGTGAAGGGAGACCAGCACTATTTGATGAAGGTAACATGACGTCTATTCTGCAGAGAAAACTGTAGTGTCATGCACTGGTCATTTGCACTCTTGGGAAGATTAGCAAATTTGTGAATAAGGTGATTCCTGGTGACAAATTCACCTCCAGCATTATGACACACATTTCTGTGACTGCTCCAGGGAATAAAGTATATCTGAGGGATCCTTCGGTGGTCTCAGAGCTTGGTTGTTTTCTTGCATTACCTAAACTAGGTACATTCAGTGCTTTAATGAAACATCTGCAAAAAACGACCGAGAGAGCACCAAGGACCCCACATTTCAACCCTAAGCTACAAATACTTTTCTTTATATCTATCTCTAGTTTCGGTCAGCTGACCTTCATAGGCAAGATGAGTCTCACCTAGGGCTGTAATGCCAATGTTTGCATTTCGCAAGGTTTCCTGCAACCAAGGTTGTTCTTCGTTCTAGTCTATTTGCCGTAGGATTGTCAAAAATGTATGCATGTTCCAGGTTGAACAGTGTCACTTTACATATCTTGTATTTGTTCCAAGCTTCCAAAAAGGGATCACTGCCAGCTCTGGTAAACTGTCCAAGGAAGAACAAAGAATGCCCCGTTGCCTTTTGAAAAACACCTTTGGATAAACTGGCCAGGCTATAATGAAGTCGGCAATGTTTAGAGTACCTTTTCTAGCACCTTCCTCATGCTTCAGAGGTAAGCAATACATTCCTACAGTGAGTTGTTTAGTTACCCACATAGATGTAGGCAGAGGTGGTATTCAGCAGGTTCTGACCAGTTCTGGAGAACCGGTAGTGGAAATTTTGAGTAGTTTGGAGAACCGGTAAATACCACCTCTGACTGGCCCCACCCCCATCTATTCTCTGCCTCCCAAGTCCCAGTTCAGGGCAGCCTCCCTCAGTAACCAAGAAAGAAATCACTCAACTCCATTTTGCAGAATTAAGAGTACTTTTACTGGTTATGAATAGATAGCAGCTAAGCAAAGCAAGATCTGAGGCAAAAGTGCGCATAATCATAGATATCAATATGTGACCTCCCTCCACCTGGTAACTTCATCCCATAGTCCAATCCGCACACCCCTCAGGTGTCATGTGGGTTCCATCTTTGAAAAGCATCATCAGGTTGGTATGCCGGACAGTTGGCCTTGGCGGGCAAAACCACTATCTGCAGCATGCGCAGTAGATGGTGAAAACAAAACTCCCTTTTCTTACAATCACTCCTGTACTTAAAACGTCCCCCTCCCAAATACCATGCCTCCCCCACCCCGTTTCAATGACAGCCGAAAGCAAGTAGAGAAGCAGAGGGAGGGGATTTGGGAGGAAATTGGGATTTTACAGTATCCTTCCCCTGGATTGGGATGGGATTGGATATTTTACAGTATCCTTCTCTACAAATGCCCACCAAGCCATGTCCACCAAGCCATGCCCACAGAACTGGTAGTAAATCTTTGAATCCCACCACTGGTTTGTATGTCAGCAGGAAGGAGTATAGACATTTTGGTTGCAGTTGCAGTTGCTGTTGATTGATCAGGTTTGCCTGAGGCCTTGAATTGTGTATGCTTGAACTATCAGGTTCCCTAGAATTTTGTTCTTCTCTGAATTTCAGTAAAAGCAAACAGCAAGTGTGGGATCACTCTTGACCCCAGTACCTTCTTAAGTAAGGCACAAAAGTCATAGCAGAAGAGTCTAAAAGGCCATGTCAACCTAATCATCACTAAGATTCAGAGGCACAGGATGAACCAGGAGGCTGGGCTTATCAAATGCATTTTCCATGGATATTGCAAGATAGGCTACACTATCAACAGAGAACCAATCTGAGTTTTTCATCTTTGGCATCCATAATTGTTTTAGTTTAAGGATTTCTGTCTCAGCATTACAGCTTGCTGAAGGTCTATTGATCATTAATAAAGTGATTGTTAAATATCTCCAAGTTGGTAAGAGTATGTATCTCAGCAATAAAAGTGATTTCTTCTTCTTCTTTTTTTCAATCCAGCCCTTTGAGATTTAACAACTGTGAAGAGCCATATGGGCTAATTTTATAATGATCAATAAACATCTTTTATTACTTTTAAATGAAAAGAAAATGAAGACTGGAATCCAGTGATGAAGAATTGATTTCTGGCAACAAGCAAAATTGTTTGGTCTATTTTTATAGATGACATAATTATATCCAAAACCCATAAACAATAAACACCACATTTTTTTTACTCCACGTGTGAGTGAGAGTGTGTCTCTGGATATGTCTTTTACTAATGGCTACAGAGGCAATCATAAATTCAAATAAAACCAAAACATCCGTTTGTTAAGCAAAGAAAACATCAGCATAATATAAACAACAGGGGGAAAAACCAGGTGTTCACACAGCAGCACCTGAAGTGCAACTTCAAATGCTTCAGAGCACAGCAGTGGCTTGTATCTAAATTTGACTTTTATTCAGGACACAGACAAATAATTTAGTTTAGTATTAAACATCTCTATTTTAGAGCCAGCTTTATAGAGACATTTTCAGTTCTCTCCACAAAATTAATGACTTATGAATAATGTTCAATGTCTTTTAATATTTCCTTTGAATCTTGCTATAGCCTTGCTACATTCCTATGAAACACTTCTTATACAGTTCAAATCAGCAGCAATATTTACAATAATTGCAGTATATCTGCATTGCATGACTGTTAGCAGGCCATCTATAGCAGATTTTGTCAGTGTCTATTGCAAAATCAAAGGCATCTTCCACCTTTGAGCTGTCTGCTATATATTCTAAACTTATGTATTAAACATAGCCAGGAAAAATGTTGACTTTGACTTCAATGTATCCACTCTGTCACTATTACTGCTTTTCAGTGCTAATATGATTACCATACTGAATTGAAATAAATGAGCTGGCACGTATTGTTGAGCTGGCATCCCTGGTTCTTGCTTATCCTGTGCTTTGTGGCAATGCAACTTGTAAAAAAGAAGCAAGAAGTTAGAATTGCAATCATCTACAGTACCTGAATATCAACCCAACCTTGATCAGATTTTCCTTTTGAGTTGACACACTAAGGAAATTTAAAATGAATGGCAGGTGATTTTTATTTATTTTTAATAAGATTTCTAATTAATTGTTATTTACAATGTGTATGTTTTACTTTTTACCTTGAGTACAATTTTGATGATGATGATGATGATGATGATGATGATGATGATGATGATGATGATGAGAAGAAGAAGAAGAAGAAGAAGAAGAAGAAGAAGAAGAAGAAGAAGAAGAAGAAGAAGAAGAAGAAGAAGAAGAAAGGGTGGAGGCAAATAAGACAGCGAAATATCCTGAATGTATTTGTCTGTTCTCTGTTGCCAGGACATTTTATCAAATTTGTTGTCATACTTAGTGCATTTTATTTTTTTTATTTATTATTTATTTATTTCTATTTGTTTCAGAAACACATACACACACACACACACACACACACACTTTTTCCAAAGAAACTGGGAGAAAAAGAAAAAAACATGTATACTTGCTGGGGTGGCATGGTGATTAGAATGCTGTATTGCAGGTTAATTCAAATGCCAACTGACAGCAGTTCAGCAGTTCGAGTCTCACTGGCTCAAGGTTGACTCAGCCTTCCATCCAGGGATGGGTTGCTGCCAGTTTTACTACCAATTCGCAATGTTTGCGCAACGCATGCCAAATGCACACTGCGCGTGCATATGATGTTTAATGTAAATTGTTCTTTGCACATGCACAGAACAATTTACAATGAACTGCGGATGTGCAGTTACTAAAAACCAGTGGCCCAGTGGCAGGAGGGGAACCAGTTCAGGGGTGTGACAGCCTGGGTGGCTGCCAGTTCTGTGACCCAGGCCTGAATTCCACTACCGGTTCGGTGGAACCGGGCCGAACCGGGAACAACCCACCTTTGCTTCCATCCTTTCGAGGTAGGCAAAATGAGGACCCAGATTGTTGGGGGAAAGATGCTGACTCTTAGAGAGGGTTGTGAAACAATGTGAAGTGGTATATAAGCTTAAGTCCTATTGCTATTGCTACTTTCTTTATTGTTGGTTTCTTGAAATCTTCAGAACTTTTCCTTCTGGTAGAAGATCTTCTGGTAAATTCTTATTTTGTATATTTGACTACTGATTCATTTACCACTTAAGTTTTCTGAGAAAAACAATATGTATCCCAGAATCCTAATTGACTATTGCTTTCCTAGTACTGAATCATGGAAATAAGTTATCTTTCACTTTCTGATTCAGACATACACCAACTGCCAAAAAACTTGAGAAAAGTTTTTTTCTGTGATTTATTTATTTTTTGCTGTCTTCTAGGTACACATTTATCTATATGCTACTAAAATTCTTGTGTTTGTTTGATATTTTGTAAGTTTCAATTGGGCAAAACAAAAGCTTGTTAATGAAAATATCACAAATTGGCTAACTTACAGAATGTCAGAACCTATTAGTCCTGAAGGAGTGAAATTTGAGGAACTTTTACTCAAAGGGAGGGAGGAGGAGGGAGGGAGGGAGGGAAGGAAGGAAGGAGGGAAGGAGGGAAGGAAGGAAGGAAGGAAGGAAGGAAGGAAGGAAGGAAGGAAGGTTTCCAATGATCACTGCCTACTTCCCACAAGGAAACTCAGAATATATGAAGTTGCTGGCTCTACCACTGAACTTTTGCACATCCATGGTCATTTTGTTTCTCCGTTTAGTAAAGTAAAAAAGTCTCTGAAACCCTGATTCACTGGGTCATGGGCTGTCTAGTCACCATTACATTTCCATCTGATTGTAGTTAATATTCTCAAAAGCCTCTGTATGCCATCTGTAATATAATGATCAACGAGCCACTTTATCAGTGTGATCTGTACACTACCTTCAAGCAAGAGGGACAGGCAAACATCTATTCTTGGTAAATGCTCTCTATATATGTAATTCTAGGTATAGAATTACATATATAGGTATAATATAAACCTAAGTATATGAAAATTTGGCATTCTTTAGATATATTTATATAAACCTTTTACAAACAAATAACAAGAAAATGCCAATGAGGTGTAAATTTTTATCCTGATCTGAAGTTAATTGTATAAACTAATTTTTTATCAGAATGCTAAAGCATTTTGTGATTCTTGCTCTGGCCATTTATTTTACTGTTCAAAACAGATTGTTTCCAATGGTAAAATGTATCATAGGATTACTTTGGCTGTGATGACTTCCACAATTAAAAAAAAGAACAAAATCAACAGCAACAATTCATAGTGCCTTGTCTTCCATCCAAAATTGTACTTACACATTTTCTCTATGGGAAAATGGACAATTTCCTAAAGGTAATGTACTCTAATGTACATAATGTAAAAGCCCTCATTGAAATTGCATGAAAAGAAGTCATGTCCTTGCTCAAGGTTCTTTGCTTCCTAAGTGCTTTCTGGAAACATAGAAAGCTTTTATCTTTTATTAGGTTATAATTGTTCTTGCTTCTTTAATAATATCTCAATGGAAGCATTTTTACATGGACTGCTTTTGTAGCTGATAATATTTGATAGCAACAATATGAGAGCTTAATTTCTAAAAGAGTGAAAAAATGACACTCTAATGAGAAAATACATAAACAAATCCAACACTTTGTTATAACTGTCTTAATCATAGGTCAAGAGCTTTTCTTTGTGTTTTCATTTTAATTCATTCTACAGCACCGAAATTCTTGTTTTATGAAGAGATGTACAAATGTAATACATCAAATTACTTATATCTTGGTAATCCTAGAATCAGAATTATTTTTGCTATCTGTGCTACACCCGTGGAGCTGAAACAATTGTAAATACTAACCATGCTATTGCATTAATCTGAGGTCTTTTATTAATGATAAAATGTCTGTCAATGCTGCTCTCCCAAAGGGCTAACATTTGCCCATTCTGTAGGATACTTTAAGAGGATCTTTTGAGACTACAAATATTCAAGCTAGTTTCACTCTCAAATTGTATGAATGGTTTTTCCTCTATCTACTTTTCATTCCTGAAAAGCATGAGTTGAAATACACACAGATGAGAGAGGGGGGCAGGGATGCAGAGAGGGAGGAAGGGAAAGGGAGAGGGGAGAGAGGGAGGGAGGGAGGGAGGGGGGGGGGAGAGAGAGAGAGAGAGAGAGAGAGATGTCTTTTTCAAAATAAACTCTGTTCATGTATTTAAGCTATCTCATGCAAGATATAAATAAGAGAACTGGTTTTCCAAAATGGCTGTAGCCAAATACATTCAATTCACTGGCTGCCATGCCAGTTTCTTAATCAGGTTTGAAACCTACATAGCATAACATGCATTTGGTTTAGTTTAGAAAAAAAATACAAATAAGGCAGGAATCCTATGTGTGTACTTGTACTGCATGTACTCAGGGCAACTGAGTATGATTTAATTTTTATTATGTTTTTTATCATTTTGTTCTATCATCTATCTATCTATCCATCCATCCATCCATCCAACTAAATTCTATAAATTTTCCCAGGATGCCCAGAGCATGAAGATATGCCAGCCCAGGAACTGATAGCATGAAATCCATCCCAATAGAAACAATGGGAGACATGAAAAAGAAATGACTTCCCCATTCCTTGCTTTTTCACAATGTTGTGATCCTATCAATGTTAGGTCCCTTATTGTAAGATTCTACACCTTACCACTGCTTTGCCAAGTAGGACATTCCAGAAAATGATAAAAATTTGCATGACAAGAAATTGGGAAACCACATATGGCTCATATCAGCCCTGTCAGGCAGATATGACTAGAAAATTAATTCTACAAGAAATCTAAAAATAATTTTATTGAGAATGGCTATAAAAGTAGAATTTTGATTGTGCTATACACCCACCCTTAGGTAGTACCTAAGGCATATGTCTGCCTATTATTGCAAGTCCTGTCTTGCAATACAAAGCACAACTATTCATGCTTAGATACTACCATAGACATGACCTTTATGCATTGTACCAGCATCTTTGCCTTCTGCATTGCATTAACCATCTGGTTCTCTCTGATAATATGGCTTGTATCTGCATGAAAAAGGTGTAGGAGATGTAAGGTTGGCATTTGAACACAGTGAATGAAATGAGATATCTGTACTAGTATCCTTTGGGGGGAGGTATTACCCAATTAATCTTTCTTTTGTTTGGCCTGATATTATATTCAGTTCCCATAAATATTCTAGCAAACAGGAAAGATTACTGGAAATATTCTTCATGGAAATAGTGCCCTCTGGACATACCGAAACAATGGAGAAAGAGTAATATTTATTGGCTCATTACAATTATGGTTATCCACTTTGGTACTACAAAACATTTCTCACTGGGTCAGTGGACAGAATCAATGCCATCATTCTCAATATATGTGTTTACTTCTCTTCCCTTCAACTACAGAATATTGTTATGTCAAGCTTCTTAATTGTTCAGAAACAATTTGTAGTGATTTGTTGTGCCACAGAACAAAGAAGATATCCGTTATTTATAGCTATTATTCAGGATAGTAAACTTAATCCTGAAGGCATAGCCTTCAAAATTCATCTGTTGGTTACTGGGATATTAGCATTGTGAATATAATGCAGCCGCATATGGTTTTCCATATATTATAAAGTTTTAAGTGTCTTATGAAACATAGTGGAAAAACCAGATCCAAAGAAAGACCCCTAAATAGCTGCATACATGAAAGCAGATCTTAATGCCATTTGCCTTATTGTCCCTCTTTCTGTCTGCTGTATATGTCTCTATGTTGGCATATGGGATGAGGTTCTAGATCTTCACTAACTTCTGTTCTGTTTTGTTTTGCCATATTGGCTCCTTCTGCAGACTTTGATTATTTTCTTCACTGCAGACATTTAATTGTGCTTAAAGTATCTCTTTTCAGGAATTGCCACTCAACCATTTCCATTTAGCTTTTCCTTCCATGGAATGATGTTTAGCACTGGTCTCATTTAGGGATGACCCATATCACCTACCTATGCCAGCACAAGTACATACCATTGATGATTTCTCGGCAGGGGAGGCATAGCATTGTCTTCTAGTTGCCCCAGTCTACCAAGAAGGTAGCCTTTGCCAATCTATTTCTTTAGTCATTAGTAACAGTGGTTGTTGCATGTGTCAGCTCAAGCCATTCTGTTTGGCCTTTACAATGCATTTTTTTTTCATTGAAAACAAAACCCTACCATTCAATCAGCTGTTGTTTTTCATTGAAGCAGGTGTCAATCCTGAAGCTGGCCTGACTGAGGACATTTGAGACTTCAGTGCTGACACACTGGAGAAGAAGGAAGAGGGAGAAGGGAATAGAGATAGTTAGGGTGTTGTAGTCAAAAATATCCTTTCTCTTGGGAACCAAGGACATTCTTGCAGATGCTTGGAAGGATGGACTGGAGTCTCCTAGCAACTGGACAGTATTCTTATTTGACCATGTGACTGATTGTTTTGAGAAAGTGACAACTTTTACTTTTAATTAGGTGAAAACTGCAGGAATATTCAGTGTCGGTTTTCACCAGCCTGTGCCAATATGACATGTACAAGAAACCTATTCTTTGAGGAAATTGCCTGCCTCAGAGTTTTGCTTGCTATGGGTATGTTACTTGGCAACCCTGACAGTCGAAATGAGCCCTACCCTGTAGTCACCACCATCTACCCACCACTTTTTGGTTTTAGAAGTTCATCAGTGTAACCATGTAGTTTACTCAACTAGACATACATCTATAGTTCATGACAAGCAAACTGTCAAGCCCAGTGGTGTGTGTGTGTGTGTGTGTGTGTGTGTGTTGTGTGTGTGTGTGTGTAAAGACAAAGGAAGAATGGAACCAAATTCTCCCTCACATCCATATAAATCGCTCTTTTTATATAAAAATCACTAGCATTACTATTTGTTGCACTTTCCTTTTTGAGTGGCATCATCCCTGTGATAATCTTGGAGAACATATTCATTTGAAAATCTAGATGACTTGGCTGTTTCTCACAAGTGTTTGAACCAGGAATTTAGATGAATTATTTTGGTAGGGCAACTTTTATGAGTTAGCATTGTGTTTTAGGTGGTTATGTGACGCGGTGGCTCAGTGGCTAAGATGCTGAGCTTGTTAATCAGAAAGGTCAGCAGTTCAGTGGTTCAAATCCCTAGCACCGCATAATGGGGTGACCACCCATTTCTTGTTCCAGCTTCTGCCAAGCTAGCAGTTCGAAGCATGTAAAAATGCAAGGAGAAAAATAGGAACCACCTTTAGTGGGAAGGTAACAGTGATAGATGGATGGATGGATGGATGAATGGATGGATGGATGGATGGATGGAAGGGAGGGAGGGAGAGAGAGAGAGAGAAAGAAGAAAAATAAGAGAAAGAAAGAAAGAAAGAAAGAAAGAAAGAAAGAAAGAAAGAAAGAAAGAAAGAAAGAAAGAAAGAAAGAGGTTGTCTTATTGATAGAGTGGTATACTGTTATTACAAAATGATCGTGTTTTCAGATTTCCTTCCTATTAAGTATTGAGTCCTCTGTTTAGGAAAATGGACTGCTGGCTTTCTATGAACTAATTTTATGACTTTGTACATAATGATTAGCATCATTTCTATACCAGTCCTCACAATTCTTTTCCTTTCTGCCATCACTGCATGTTCCTTAATAGTCTTTGCCAAACTGTTGGCACAAATAAATTTTATTTCCCATCTAGCATAGAATCCAATGTTTAAACAAATATGAATGGCGGTTCCTGCAAACCCTTAAAAGAATATTTCCTCTTGATAAGAGGAACCTCTGCAATGTTATCTCGGCAAGTACTCTGGTTGATTTAAATAAATAAATAAATAAATAAAAACATTAAAGGGGGCCCCTCTGACAAATTGATTAATAATACTGAGCCACTGAAGTTCAGCCAAGTGAGCAATTAAACATTCCAAAAAGCAATGAACCTTCAGAGATAATTTATGATAATTTTATGCACAAGAGCTCAGTAGCTTTTTAATTAGATAGAATGATAGTAGTGGGGATTTCTAACAAGGGAGTGTCAGCATGCCATACATCACTGAGATTACTTAAACATTTCAAACATGGTTGATAAATGAAGTTTCTTGAGATTGGGGAGATACAGAAGGTGTTGCAGGGTTGAGAATATTCATCATATCATTATTGAGAGTGGGTGCACTGACATCTAACTCCCAGATCATCTTTACAGCACTGCAAGATAGACTTGCCCATTTCTACATCTCTTGAAAATCTAAGCTCCAACCCTTCCTCTTGCAACTTAATTCTGTTGCCATAGGCTGGTACTTCCCCTGTTTTCTCCCTGATGGTCTACTATACCATAGGCACAACATTGAAATGGGAAGGGAGGGGTATTTTCAGCAGCTTGTAAGTGGACAGTCCTATATAAGGAATAAAAGGATAAAAGCAGATTAAAAACAGGTACTTGCATATAGCATCAGATCTAAAATCAAGCTAGAGATGTGTATGCGAGAAAAAATCCATTCCAGTGTCAATTGTTATTAAAGATACAGAATACAGAATATCCTTTTTTTTTCAGAACTCTGTGCAGCCAGCTATATGGAGATGTTGAGGGAGAAGGGGGGCTTTTTGCCTGTCATATAATCCTAAAAGCAGACTCCAAGACAATAATTATAGTTGTATATTATATGGTTATTCTAGCAGCATACAGTACAAACACAACATATCTTAGGCAAGATCCCAGTTTCCTCATGTTCTGTATTATGCAACCAGATAGATTCTAGTCACAGATATAATACCCAACTTCAGAATAGAATAGAATAGAATAGAATAGAATAGAATAGAATAGAACTTTGGTGGTCTTCTAGACCAGCCCCCTGCTCAAGCAGGAGAACCTATACTATTTCAAATAGATAACTAGAAACTCTTCTTAAAAACATCCAGTGATGGAGTACCCCCAATTTCTGGAGGCAAGCTGTTCCACTGGTTAATTGCCTTCACTGTTGGGAAGTGTCTCCTTAATTCCAGGTTGCTTCTCTCTTTGATTAGTTTCCAACCATTGTTTCTTGTCCTGCCCTCCAGTGCTTTGGAGAATAATTTGATCCCCTCTTCTTTGTGGCAGCCCCTCAAGTCCTGAAATACTGCTGTTATGTCACCCTTAATTCTTCTTTTCTTTAGACTAGCTAAACCCAAATCCTGCAGCCACTCTTCATATGCTTTAGTCTCCAAGCCTTTGATCATCTTAGACTTTCCAACTCATAAACCTCATTTAAGATAAATACATAGGTCTCATAAACTTGTACTTAAATTTAATCTTAAAGGATTATATATATTTCACCTATTTGTATGGGCCACTTTAAGCTCATATGCACTTCCTATGGAACTGAGAGGACAGGAAGAAACAAGATTAATTCATAGGCTAAATCCACCTAGCAAGGCTTCTTAAAACATAGACACATGTGGTACTATTTTAGAGCTTATTGTACAAAATCTAATGCATTCCTTTACCTTTGAAAGTTACTGAAATGAATTTGCCCTTATGCTTAGGTATCACTTCTTCCCTTATTGTATCTTTGAAGACTAGGGATAAGTACGATATTTTTCAGAGTATAAGACGCACCTTTTCCCCTCCAAACATAGGCTGAAAATCTGGGTGCGTCTTATACGCTGAATACAGCATTTTTGCCTCCCGAAACTCCACCCTCTTCACCAAAATGGCCATGCATAGCCTTTAGGAGGCTTTCAGAATGCTTCTGGCAGCTGGGGAGGGCAGAAATGAGCGAAAAAATGGGCTGTTATTTACTCAATTTTGCCCCAACCCAACCCCCAGGAGCCTCCTAAAAGCAATTCATGCCCCTTTTTTAAAAAAAATGAAAGAAAAACAGGCCATTTTTTTGCGAAATACGGGCCATTTTTGGGGAGGTCTGCAGAGTGCAAAAACTTTTTTAAAAAATTTGCCTCGTCAAAATCTTTGTGTCTTCTTATACTCCGATGCATCTTATACTCTGAAAAATACCATATTTGTTTTGGGTAGGAATCTTCATGGATGTTCTAGAGAATTGTGTTCTAGATGTTTTCTGAAGATCAAGATACAAACAGTCCAATTGTACTTCTCCATCTGTAGGCTAGGTGCCAACATCAGCCCTGGTTTTTATCATGCTGTATGCGCCAATTGCTTTTGTTTTAAATAAATAAGGTCATCTCAAGTCAAGGTTTTACCTAAGTGAATTTGACATACATGGATTTCTTGACATGGTCAAACGAGAATGGGATGCTTTCCTAACTTTAGGACTTTGACTGCCATGGACTTTCCTGGAGATTTCTCATTAAAATATCAACCTAGCATAACATCACTTATTTTCAAAATCAGCCACCTGATTACCGTATTTTTTCGAAGTATAGGTGCACCTTTTTCCCTCAAAAAAGAGGTTGAAAATCTGAGTGCATCTTACACACTGAATACAGCATTTTTGCCTCCTGAAACTTCACTCTCTTCACCAAAATGGCTGTGCATTGTCTTATGGAGGCTTTCAGAGAGCTCCTGGGGGCTGGGGAAGGGAGAAATGAGTGAAAAGGGGCCATTTTTTGCTCAATTGTGCCCCCAGCCCCCAGGAGCACTCTACATGCCTCCTAAAGGCTATCCATGCCGTTTTTGATTACAAAAATGCCAGTTTTGTGAAAAATTAGCCATTTTTGCTCATTTGGGGGGCACCCCCAGGAGCACCCTTCAGCCCCCTAAAGGCTATTCATTGCCTTTTTGGGGGGGAAAAACGGGCCATTTTTAGGAGGTTTGCAGAGTGCAAAAAAAAATTTTCAAAAAATTTGCCTCTTCAAAACCTTGGTGCGTCTTATACTCCAGTGCGTCTTATACTCCAAAAAATACAGTAGCTTATTTATCAATTCCCAAAGAGCAAGGCCACACTTTTCTTTCTAAGAAGTCCATGCTATGCACTAAATCTGGAACATAAATAAAACAAAGCAGAGCCTTCCTATATACACAGCATCACACAGATGCTGACCAAAAGATACTCCACACTCTGGTCTAAAGTCAGAGGGGAGAAAAATATTAAGTTAGTTAGAGGTAAAGAATTGCATCGGCCAATTTAGATATTTTTCTTCCTTTACCCTTCTCTCCCTCAAGGTGTGTGTGTGTGTGTGCGCACACACACACACACACAATGAAGTCTCAGAATCCGCACCTCTATTTTATTTCTTCATCATCCTGAGTCCTTAATTCAGCTGAAAGGCAAGGTGATTGGATGACTAAATTGATGGATGGAGGAAACAGCACGCATAGTGATTTAAAGGTTTTTATTTTTGGTCAACAAATCCTATGCATATTCAATTAGACATAAAACCCAATGAATTCAATGGGTTTTATTCCCTGACAGACTGTGTAGGACTGGACCCTAAATTGTAGTCTTATGTCCTTCACACACACACACACACACACACACACACACACACACACACCACAAAGTCTGCCAACATTTAAAATATATAAAGGGAATTACTGCAAAAATCAACTAGAAGATTGTTTTATATATCATATTAATTTCCTATATAATATGTTGTTGTTGTTAGCCACAAAGTCATGTCCAACTCCATGGACAACATTCCTCTAGGCCTTCCTGTCCTCTACCAATCCCTAGAGTCCATTTAAGCTCACACCGACTGCTCTTCTCCAGTGAGTCCTTCCTTCTCATTAGGTGGCCAAGGTATTTGAGTTTCATCTTCAGGATCTGGCCTTCTAAAGAGCAGTCAGGGTTGATCTCCTCTAGGACTGACCGGTTTTGAACGCCTTGCAGTCTATATAATATAACCCCTGTTATTCACATACATTTTTCCTTGGTTTCAGAATTAAGTTTACAGATCATCTTCAGAAGTGGAGTTTAACTCACAGATACACGCAGTTCCCTGACCTATATGCAAGCTCTTCTAGTACACAAAAATAAAGGGATCCAATGGTGGGGGTAAAAAAAAAAAAGCCATTCAGTCTGCATAATATGCTTTTCACCAAGGTTTGTAAAAAGATTCCAAGAGAAGAGATTCTTGCTTTTCCAAAAACACAATATTTCCAGTTGTGCTCCCTCAATACCATCTAACGGGGAAGGAATTTAAGCAGAATTCAGGGACATTTGCAATTTCAACTTCTGTGCACTTATCAAGCTTTGTTAAAATGTGTTGCATAATTGACACTTCGTTTCTTTTAAACTATGGTGTGTTTTAATGATCGTATAAAAAAAAGGATTTGCTGACACAGTCAGGAAACAGATGGTGACCCCCTCCCTAAAATGTTGTAGCTATGTGCCAATCATTATATTTCCCTTACAGTACATGCTACTTAATTACATTCATCAGTCCAGCACATAAAGTCATTTTGCTGTTCTGTTAAAATGTCTTTTAATTTACATTTTTTGCTATTTATTTGGCTTGCTGTTTTGCTCTGTTTTTGTTTTGTTTTTGCATGCTAGCTATTGATCCATTATGTATCGTGTCTTAGATATTTGAGGAGGAGGTTCTGCACATTCAAGAAGTGTAACTAGAGAGGATTATTCTCTTGGCCCCCTGTTGGCTGTGTTTCATTGTATATCTGTAGTATGTGTTTATGCTTTAAATCCAGGAATCTAAGACAGTGTAGAGGATTTGCATACTTATACAAGTAAAAGCAATTGCACAATACAAGGTACTATACATAATGGTTCCTTAGAGATGTATGGTAGGGGCATGTCTATGGGGATTCTCAGTCATCCAGGTTGCTCCAAAGATGCTTTTTCAAGAGGCAACTGGACTGTCTTGTTTTCTTAGAAAGCATTTTGCTTCTCGCCCTAGAAGCTTATTCAGCTCTGACTGGATGGTGCAGAATGGAAGGATTTATATTCCTTGCAAACAGCTGGTCATTTGCATTCTTTTAGAGAGTCCTTGAGGCCACTTGGAGGTTTGTCTGTGTCCTCAGGGTCACTTGAGTAGTGCGAATGGGTGTGGAGCCTTTTTGGAACTGTAGTCTGCTATTTTTCTGGAAATCTATTTATACTCCTGCACCACATTTGTGGGTGTTCATTCCAAACATCTTGGATGAGAAGCGAAACACCTTCTAAGAAAAACAAGAAATTCCAGTTGCCTCTTGTCTCTCTGTTAATGCCCTGAAATAAGTAGTAGTATGTTCTCTATTTGACTATCCCTCATTTTTTTAGGAAAGGTTATTTTTAAAAAAATCAGCTACAGAGAATCCTAGAAGAAATTCAGATTTTAGATCCAATCATGGGACCAAAACAGCATGAATCAATCTGGTGAATGACCTTCACTGAGATCTGGAAGCATAGGGAGTGCACCCATTTTGACCATTAAACTTTTTGATAGCATTTGATACTATCAACCATGGTATTCTACAAGACTGTCTGGAAGGGTTAAGAGCAGTGGCTCTGCTTTATGTGATGGGTAATTTCCAGTCAATAGTTATATAGAAAGAACAGGTGATCCTGCGGTTGCTTCAGCTTGAGATGCCAAAGGAATTGGCACCTCATAGGAATCTGTCCCTTCCTATAGGGTATATAATTCCTACATGGAGTTATGGTGTGAGGACATCATTCATGATACTCAGTACTAAATTGTCCACTATGTAATTCTTGAATCAATTTCTGGAGGCTTTCTAGAGAAACAACTCATGACAAACCAAGACAAGATGGAGTTTCTGTTTGTTGATAAATAATTTATGGCTTCCAGTATATCTTCTGTGGGTAATAATTTTGATGAGTCCATGCTCCTCTTTTGCTTTAGTGTGGGATACCATAGATGTTGGCCCCCTCATCTATGGTATTTAATTTCTATATGGTGCTGATATGGGCACTGTTTTCCCATTTTGATCCTGCCCATTGATCTAAATAACTAGAATAATTGGTCTAAATCTTTTACTCCAAGTCAGATAAGACAAAGATAAAATCCCAAAAGCAGTATGCTTTAAAACAGGCTACCCTGAGGTGGTGACTGGCTCCCATCATTCTGAGGGTCTTGACCTTTAATATGATTATAGTGAAAATCATTAGCAGCAGCATCATTATTTCAATTTCAAGGCCACCCAACAATGGGCAATTCGTTTTTTTTTTTCAGAAGTGGTTTGTCATTACCTTCTTCCTATTTGTGTATGGGTGACAGCCTAACATCATGCATCTGTTTTCTATGCCTAAGGCAGGACTAACAATTATGATCCCCCACTTTCCAACACGATGCCTTTAGCCACACACCAAACTGCCTTTCTTATTATCATTCTTATTGTAATTTAACTAATATGGGTTTGGGATTGTTTTTGTTTATTTCCCCATGCGTTGTCAAGACTCCATTTTGATTGGAGTAGTATATAAACACTATGAAATAAAAAACTGAATTAAATAACCAGGATGAGTCTTCTTCTTTGATGCATATTGTAACAGGAATTCTGAATCAGAGACTATTTGCTGTGGATATATATATATGGTGGTGTGTGTGTGTGTGTGTGTGTGTGTGTGTGGGTGTTGTGCGCGCGTGTGCTGATAAATAAATAAAGGGAACTAGTATAGATCTATTTTAAGCTATTTAGCTCTTAACAGCTAGCCAGCTATACTAGTCTCCCTTTATTTATTTATCAGCACAAAAATAACAAAGGCAACAGTAAAAATATTGGGTTTCTGTCTGGATGGTCTCTTGTGATGAGCCGAAGGACAGAGAATGGAAGTAGTGATCTTCCTCCCATATTTGGACATACCGGGGGTTGTGTGTATGTATGTATGTATGTATGTATGTATGTATGTATGTATGTATGTATGTATGTATATACATGTATGTATATATATATGTGTGTGTGTGTGTGTGTGCGCGCGCGCACGCACGCGCACACACACATACACACACACACACACACAAACACATATACATACATACATATATACACACACACACGACAGTGGAGAGAACAAAGAAAACAGAGTGGTGCAGGGGTAAAAAAGACAAAGCAAAAAGTGGCAACCAGATAAAAATACATTTGCACATATAAAGCTGTTCTAATGAGAGGCAAAATTGATTTGACATTCGTGGCAGTTTGAAGCCAAGAAAAGCAAAGCAGCCTAGAAAAGGCCCAGCTCATTGTTTATGGAGTGTCATACCACATCATCTGTGAGACCAATAACAGAGATGGGGAGACCTTAAAAGGGGGGAATATGCAGAGGGTGATTGTATGGCTACCATGGATGTCAGAACCAATTAGTCAATCTGGGGGCTGTTTCTTACACTAAGATTCTGTTTGTCAGATGATCTGGAGACTCTTCTGCAGATTATTAAGCATTAAACAGATTTTGTCAATTGCTGGAGATAAAGAAAGCTCAGTAAGGAAGCAGGAAGACAGGACCTACTACTGGGAAAAGTAGTATATAGTATATAGTAGTATATAGTATGTTCGAATAGCAAAAAGAAAATAGTACTATATTTGATCCCAGATACGTAGCACAAATCTCTTATGAACAAACATCACTTGGTTTGGTCACTTTTCCCCCATGGACATTTTCTGTTTTTATAGTTGTTCAAAGGGATGCAGTGGCTAAGACACTGAGCTTGTCGATCAGAAAGGTCGGCAATTCGACAGTTTGAATCTCTTGTGCTGCATAATGGAGTGAGCTCCCGATACTTGTCCCAGCTTCTACTAACCCACCAGTTTGAAAGCACATAAAAAATGCAAGTAGAAAAATAGGAACCACCTTTGGTGGGAAGGTAACAGCGTTCTGTGCACCTTGGCATTTAGTCATGCCAGCCACATGACCATGCAGATATCTTCGGACAGTGCTGGATCTTCAGCTTTGAAATGGAGATGAGCACTGCCCCCTAGATTCAGGAACAACTAGCACATATGTGCAAGGGAACCTTTATCTTTACCTATAGTTGTTCAAAAGCAAAATAATGAAATCATAGCATTTCATATCTTGTGGTTTAGTTTATCATTACCAAAGAAGATGTTCCTTCAGGTGCTAGACCAATCATACATTGCTAAATAGTGGTAAGGAAATCACTCTGATGTAGGAGTCATTCAGATGACCAGATTACTAGGATTACAGCTTGTGTCCCCTCACATGCTGTGCCAGTGCTGAAAGTTGAGCATTGTTAACAGGATAGGCAATTTGTATTGCCTAATATATAAAACCACAACTCCCAGCAAATCAGCATTGACCCTAGCATCAGAAGTTTAGTTCAGTTAGTTAGTACCTCTGGAAGGTAAATATTCTCCATTATAGGTTATGAGAAAATATAGTGCTACTACTTCTATTAACTGCTTTTAGAAGAAGAGGGAACAGAAAATTGAAGTCCTTTATACCCACTCAAAATGTCCATGCTTGTACTAGTAAACATTAGCAAAACATTTTCTTTTATGTTGGCAACAGATATTGCCCATTCATCCAAGTAGAGATAGGCAACATATGGACTTTCATCAGCTCCAGCCAGCATCACCAATGCTTACAGATGAGGGGAGTTGCAATCCAGAACATCTGGAAGGATGCAGGTTAAGTCACAGTATGCAGGGATGATGGTTTCAAGGATTCCTGTTGCCATATTATGAAATTCCTGAGGACTTGTCATAATATTTTGCACTTAATCCATCTGAAAATACATAGTACAGAGTAAGGATTTTTCCCCTTAAGTGTCAACATGTGCCAGCATGAATTTAAAGAAGTTAAATGAAACTTTAAAGGCTTTTAAAGTTCACAAAAAATGTAAAGAATATGTGTTTGTACAAAAGTCTCTCTTTCTGCCTTCTAGCTATGTGTTCAGTCTGGGTATTGTGTTGTTGATATTAGACACTGATATGAACATTTCCATTTGGATATCAGGAAGAAAATCTTTTTCTTCCTCGGGGAAATTGTCAACCATTTTCTGCCTCTTGGGTCTCAATTCTCTCATGACTCACATGGATAGAATTGTGGATTAACTTTGAATCATCTGCAATGCATTCCAAATCGTATTTTACATTTTCTATCCCATATGTATTAGAGTTTAAGGAGCTGAGCTGCATCAAAGTTATGGAAGTAATAACACAAGGAATCACAATGAAATCACTAAAGGTGTCATATAAAATAGGTCATTGGCAGATATCAGACTGAAAAGCGAGAAGAAAGAAGATGCGTGAAACAAATAAATATTCAGACTAAATCCAATTTCAGTTCATATCAATTTGACTCTCAGATTTCTGAACTTAAACACATGAACATAGAATAGGGTGATGCAGCTCTGCAGATGAATCCTACAGAAATACATTTTGCTAAAATCGGTGGAAATTACATCCAATTTACATTCCTACCAGTGCCATCTGCAAAAGATGCCAGCATGTTATTTTATTTTACTATTACAGCTCATGGTGGATTATATGCAAAACAAAGAAGTAGTGGCTTTAGACCTTCATTTTAACACTCCATTTTTTTCCAGCCAATGGGCGAATGCATACACCTTTGCAATCTGTTTTGGCAGTTCTGTATTTATTATTCATGCATTTATTACTAGCATTCCATGCTGCTCCATCCTAACTGAATGGCATACAATATGAATAAAAATTAAAAACAGAAAACAAATACAATGATTGGGAGCCCTGCAGATTTAGCTATAAGTTGGGTACCTATATAAATACTTTAAGTGTTTTAAATAAATAAAAGAATAATAGCACTATCCACCAGGGGCAAGTCTGAGCTCAACATCTCCCAAGTGTTTCTATCAAAAGCCATCTTTCCCTATTTCTGTGAAATTCAACGGGGAGGGAGCGATTGATATGTACAAAGCAACTTGTTCCATTAGAGAGGAGGCAGCACTGAGAAACTCTGACATTGAGAAGGCCCAATCATTGAGGGGATCTGACCACTGAGAAAGAATACTCAACACTGAGAAGACATGAGAGGGATGTGTGAATGCGCAGTGCGCACATGCATCCTTTTACCTCTTGCAACGCCTCTGAGAGCCTCCGTGACACTCCAGCTGCTCGGAGGAGTGTCGCACAGGTGCCATGTACTCCGTGCGCATACGCAGAAGCACCGAAGAGCTCACATACAGGTAAGGATCTCGGGCGGGCAGGTGGGCCCTCTGGAGCACAGTACCGGAAGGGTACCCGGGCAGGTACTGATACTCCCGTACTGGGGCATACCGCCTGTAACCCACCATTGGTCTGGACATATACCCTAGAAAAGTATATTTATAAATACAAAATTATGTATATTAAGGATGAAAGGGTAGTTGTAGGAACAGGGCCACTGACTGAATCGTGCTTTTCATACTCTCCTATTGGTTAGCTGGAGGAACTCTGATCATATACGTGCTGTCAGCATTTGCAGTCAAACTGAAATGAGGTTGGTTACCTATCAGCATTGAGGAAGTAGGAAGAGGTGAAAGAGACGGCAGGCTGAAATATCTTTAGTCTTCTTTCAGTTTCTGAGCAGATGAACACAGAGCTTAGCTGATGTCAGTAGTGATTATTTAAGCAGCAGAGAAAATTCAAAACATGATATAGCTTTGGCTCTGAGTACTATAAAATGATGGAATAAGCTCCAAATACACAGTTGTATTTTCAAGATTTGCATCCCATGTGCTTAAGCACCAAAATACACAGGTTGTTATTGCTGTTCTGTGTTTACATTTTCTGGCAGTTCTAATCATACAATTAGATACTAACATTGATACTAACTTTAGGTAATTTCCAAAGTTATTACATATTATCTCTTTATGATCTGATTTATAATTTTCCAGATATCAGCATCATGATGATTTGTGTTGAATTCTGCAGCTCCTTCACACACACACACTTTATTATTAAAGTTAAGGGCAAAGCTTCCTCTGATCTCTTTTTAGAAAAGATAAGGATAAGATTTGTTTCCTTCTTGCCATCTACCATATCAAAATTGATAAGAATCCTGTATAAAATGATGCCTCAGTAGTCATACTATTTCAGAAAGATAACATCATCTTGTGATAATTTCAGCCTCATTACTATTTTAGTAAAACCAAATGGAATGCATTTTTCTTCTTCAACTTCTTTAACAAATCACCTATTATATTTTACCTTGGTGAGACAGACAACCCTTACCAGTTTGTCTTCCTATAAATATATGCATTGTGGAAAGACAACCTCTGTAATGGCAGCCATTTTTTCAGGAAATTCAGACAAAATTGCAATGCCTTTCCAACTGCCAACACTAGTTTAGGCAATCTTCTTCTCCAACTAAAGACTGACCCATTACCATGAACAAATTAAGAATGCATGAACAGGGGTGTCAAACTCGATTTTATTGAAGGCCACATCAGGGTTGTGTTTGTTAGATCGGCTGTATGAAGAATCAGAGGCGTCTGAGGTAACAGTAACTGTTTATTGTAACAAGAACGTATTGCAACAGTAGACCAATAGCCTGTGGAGTTGTGTGTGGTAGATCGATAGCCTCCGGAGTTGTGCAGCCTTTTATACTCGGCTGTCAAACCGTTTAGCCAATCGCCTCGCGTACGACATCCCGGCAACCAGCAGGCGCGTCTGATTGGCTAAGACAAGCCTGGCTGCTGCCGAGCTGTCATTCGTAAGTGTGAGGACTTAGGAGGCTATTCAACATGTTTGACTTCAGGGGGCTGTGGTGGGTGGCCAGGGTGGTGTGGCCAGCTTGACATTACTTGTGTCATAGGCGCTTGTGGTGGCCCAAGTGCTCCACCAGCAAAAACGGACTCCAATGTCCATTTTCAGCTGGGATGACCTCCTACAACCCTCTGCCAGTGAAAACAGAGCTCCGTTTTCACTGGCAGAGGATTGCAGGAGGCTGTCCCATCCAAAAAAACGAAGATTAGGAGCCTGTTTCCTCTGGCAGAGGCACCATGGGTCAATCCTTTGCTCTTTCTAGTTGGCCCCGCGGGCTGGATCTAAGCACCCCATGGGCCAGATCTGGCCCCTAGGCCTTGAGTTTGACACCCCTGGCCTAGAAGAACATAATCCTTGGGAACACTTGGGATCATCTTGAAATCAACTAGTGAACTCTACTGAAGAAATATCATGTAGAATTGCAATGAGAAATTGTAAATTCTGGCTTATAGGATGATCATTCACCAGGCTTTGGTTAAATATAAGGAACTCCTGCATGTAGAGTTTCAGCAAATGAATACAGATACTTCTAAATCTCTCTGCATAACTTATTTCTGTAAATACTGTAATAGTAAATAATTATAACCCTAGAACTCTGGAGCTATGGTTCTTTATGAAGACTTACAAAAGAGCTTGAGCCTCACTGTTAAGTTTTGTAAGAAACAAAGATGATAGATACCATCTCTGATTATTGTACCCATCTGCTACATTAGACAGATACAAAACTGTTCAGTTAGAAAAGAGAAATTAAATGCATAGGTATCACATGGGGAATACTTGAGTGTTGATAATATATTGTTGTCAAAAAAATGACATGGGGTGGATCTATACAAACATCAGGTGCTGAGCTCAATTCAAGGGAGACTGTGACTCTTTACAACCTACGTAGGATTTTTAATCACTCTGGCAGGTGCTTTTTGTTTATTTTATGCTGTTTTACATTATTATTCAAAAGATTGCCTGTAGTCTTAATATATACAAATTGCACTGATAAATCTTGATTTTAAAAGACAGAATACAATTTATCTTTTTTTAAAAGTATTTTGAATGGCACAGTGACCTGACTACATAGAAATGAAATGGATTAGATCTAAGTTTAATTTACAAAAACTTTAGTTTTATATTCCTTCTACTAATGCATTGGTCTTTCAAAATTGTGCTTAATATGAAAATTAAAAGAAGAAAATGAAGTATTAATACCACTTTATAATGTGTTGGCAAGCCCACACTTGGAATAGTGCACTCAGTTTTGGTCACCATGATGTAAAAAAGATGTTGAGACTCTAAAAAGAGTGCAGAGAAGAGCAACAAATATGATTAGGGGACTGGAGGCTAAAAACATATGAGGAACGGTTGCAGGAACTGGGCATGTCTAGTTTAATGAAAGAAGGACTAGGGGAGACATGATAGCAGTGTTCCAATATCTCAGGGGTTGCCACAAAGAAGAGAGAGTCAAACTATTTTCCAAGACACCTGAGGGGTAGAACAAGAAGCAATGGGTGGAAACTAATCAAGGAGAGAAGCAACTTAGAACTAAAGAGAAATTTCCTGACAGTTAGAACAATTAATCAGTGAACAGCTTTGCCTCCAGAAGTTGTGAATCCTCCAACACTGGAAGTTTTAAGGAGATGTTGCATAGCCATTTGTCTGAATTGGTGTAGGGTTTCCTGCCTAAGCAGGGGGTTGGGCTAGAAGATCTCCAAGGTCCCTTCCAATTCTATTATTCTAAAATCAATTTCAGCAATTTAAATGTTAGGCACTTATGTTACCAATAATTTGATAATTATGTTCCATTATCTTTATAGATATATTTCAGGAAAAACAATATGGGCAAAATAATTGTAGGCTCCTGCATTGTACCTTTGGTAACCTGCATTAAAATGTTTTCATATGACCCTATAGGAGGAGAACCATGTTAGTCTATAGCAGCAAGGAATCAGAAGGCTCCCCACCAGATAAACAGAGCAGCTAGATCCTGCATTAGATGCACCTCAAAAAAGCTTCTCTCTTTTCATGAAATTTGTTCCTTGGATAAGTGCTGTTGGATTTTAATCACAGTGTTTTTCCTAGTGGTTAATTTTCTTTGCAGAGCTTATCATCAAAATGCTTTTCTTAGGGTCAGAAGCAGGTATAATAATTCCTCAACTTATAAAAGAGCAATAAACACGGCTAACTTTAACAACCATTGGTAGCCTGTTTAATTTCAAAATGTTGTTGTTTGGGGAATGGAAATTTCTGTGACTTCGTGTCAAAGACAAATGAGGAATAGTCCTAAATTGGGAAACATATTCTTTTTAAAGATCTGAGACATGTAAGCAGAAGTAAATAATACTGGAGCAATAATTATATGGCATTGAACAGTTTAATGGATGCCTTTCTGAATGCATGGCATTTGTTTTGTTTTATTGTTGTTTTGAGTTTGCACTTTAAAAAGAAATGATGTGAGCTAATAACAGAGGACAGGCTAGTTTAGTTATAACTTCCCCATAATTACTACAAACCAAATGCAAATTAGACTATAGGGTCTGTTCAATGTACATTTCTGTGCTTGCCAAATCATGTTTGGCAGTGTGGTCAAGCAATAACAGATGCACACTATGCCTAGTTTTCTTGGGCTTTTCAATAATTAGGAAAACTATGTATTATAATAAACCACATCCCTTTGGCTGAGGGTTGGATGCAAATTACATACTAATTCACTTCCAAATTTTTGGAAACACACCAGAAGACATTAAAATTGAAGGATTATTGCATTTGCTCAAAAACAACAACCAGGATTTTAAACTGCAAAAAAAAAAAAAAACCCCTACATTTTAACTGGCGTTTGTACAGTATGATTAATCACATGCATGCTATTTTTTCTGTTTCCAATTAATCAATAAATAAAAGATAGGAAAACAATTAAAACAATTTATATTTACAGATCTCCATTGTTGCTGTATCACTTCTTTACCTTCTAGTTTGCAAAGAACTATTCTTTTTAAAGGATGGTAAATACACAGAATTATTGTGATATTATTAATTAATTCACAGTTGGAAAACTTATTGGTATAGAATATTAGAGTTGGAAGGGACCTTGGAGGGTCTTCCAATCCAACCCCTGCAGACCCTATGCTATTTCAGATATGTGGCTCTTATTGCTAGGGCAGAAGACACTGGGAACAGTTCAATTATCTAATACTAGGTACAATAAAATATTTTTTTAATTTAGATGTCTATCATGTAATCTGAAAGTCTCTTGAGAAGAAACAAACAGGGAAAAGAAAGGAATGAATTCTAGGTACATTTTCTGGGATGGAAAAAAACCAAACTAAATCCATTTTGGTTTATCAGTAGCTGATTAGACAACTATCGGTAGTATGACTTACATCTCAGTTAAAAATCTATTTTAGTTCATTTGCCTACGTACTCAATATCCCTCATTTTATAAGACTATTTCCTTGTAATGGTAAATATTTTTTCAAACTGAATGAGGAACTTTTTACATATCAGTTTCTCAGTATGAGTAGACTACAATTTATTTTTGCTCTAAGACTTAAAAGATAAAAGTAGAACCAACTTGACTTAATGGAAGTAAATATTAATGGAAGTTATTAACAATTGAAATCTACTTAACAGAAATACTTCAAAAAGGGTAATAAAGGTAAATTATTAGTTTACAAGTTATGAAAGGAACAGAACCAAATTATTATTTTAATTTGGGATGGAACTAAATATTCTTCTGTAATGATGGATAAGATGCAGCAATCTATTAATTAGTATTTGAATTTTACACAATGCATGGGGGTCTGAAGAATTGAAGAATATTTGAACAGAATATTACTCTGCTACATAATATATAGATCAACAAGAAGAGGTTCTCAGTCAACCTACGTGCTATTTAATCTTCCTAAAATTGAGGAAATTACATTTGGTCACTGTCTGTACATAGAAGATTTAATTAAAAACACTTTCCAAACTAAACTCACTGCCATTGCTCTGTGTTGTATGTGAACCAATACTTTTCAGAAAACACTTCAACCAGTATTATAAATTTTCCATGTGAAAAGGAGTTAAATAGATGTCATATGTTGGGAGCACCAATGAATATTGGCAACAAAACTGTGGCAACTGAAAATAACAATGCTGAAATTTATACCATCACTTTGCGAATTTAGGTAAATTTTTTGCTTTATTTTAGAAAAATAAATTATTAACATATTTCCATTCACATCTTGAAGTATCAAGCATAGAATGAGCCTATCAACTTGTGGAGAGTTTTGTCTTTATTTTCTTTTATTGCAGTCAGTGTATTCTTCTTTTCAGACTGGAAACCACATCTTCTTTGCATTTTTATTTTTGTTTATTAAGAAACAAATACAACAAAGATATATGCTGATGCAAGTCTATGCTCCCCTTGGGGGCAAAATAGCAACAATAACAAATACATGGGAAGAGAATATCGCATTGCTGGATCTGTGCTAGGATGCATATCATGTTGTTACAGGAAAAATCTGTTTTTGTTAATTGTTCAGAAAATCCTTCTGTGAGAGATGAGATTAAATATAAATATGATAAGGCAGATTAAATGAGTATGAGGGGGGAAAGCCCTTTAATTGCACACTGGTGAGGTCTAGTTTAATGTAACTAGGAGAAAAAAATGAAGACACAATTAAATATATACAGTTTATTTTAGACATGTTTGCAGCAGTAAAAAGCAAAGCATAGAAAATCATGAGGGCTTTAAAGAACAGATCTCCACCAGTTTATGATGAAGTAAGGCATTCCTGAATTTTTATTGTTTGAATCAAAGGACAATTATCAATCAAAGGACAATTAATCAGTGGAACTTTCCTTGAGAAGTTGTGACTGCTCCAACACTGCAAGTTTTTCAGAAAAGATTGAAGAACATTTGTTTGAAATGGTATAAACCCGTGATGGCAAACCTATGGCACACATGCCACAGGTGGCACACAGAGCCCTCTCTGTGGGAACGCGTGCCATTGCCAGCTACACTTCCGGGTTCCATCACATACATGCGCAAAGACCAGCTGGCCATCACATACATGTGGCGACAAAACTCAGAAGATAGCAGCTGGCCACACCTGCATGCGCACCAGCCAGCTTCTCTCTTCTGGATTTCAGTGGTCCGGTGTCAGCACGCTCCTCTGTCAACACTCGGTGCCAAAAAGATTAAACACCACTGGTATAGGGTTTCTTGCCTAAGCAGAATGACTCTATTATTCTGCTATTCTGTTACAACATAGCACCTTTCCTGCTCTAACTGCAGAAGCTCTAGATGAAGGCTGAAAGAAATCAGAACAATCACTAGATGGCTGTAAAAGTTGCAATTCTTTCTTTCACTCTTTGCTGCTATTTAATGACCATCTAGATTTTTATACCCCTAATCTAGTAGCCCTAGCAAAAGCCAATAGACAATGAAATGTTATTTTGAGGCTTGTGATGAGACATCACACTGCATCCGAGGACAGCAGATATGTGGCACACTGCCTGGAATACACAGTTCAGTCCTTCAAAATAGGGAAAACAGGCAAAAATGTTCCCACTGCTGCTTATTTCAATACCT
Organism: Thamnophis elegans; assembly: GCF_009769535.1. Classification (NCBI taxonomy): domain Eukaryota; kingdom Metazoa; phylum Chordata; class Lepidosauria; order Squamata; family Natricidae; genus Thamnophis; species Thamnophis elegans. The sequence continues at coordinate 122,271,404 of NC_045541.1, forward strand.
AAATTTTCCCCTGTGAAGCAACTGATGAAGCAAGAGTTCCTCAGGATTTATTCCTAGGATATAGGGTTGTGGTTCAACTTGATTAACCAGATATTTCAGCACAAATTATCTTCTGCTACTTTAATTTCTAATTATAGTTAGTTTAAGTTTTCCTTGTGAATACATCATCATCATTTAACAAATGCAATAGTGTGATTTTCAGCTCTTAAGGTAGCTTTTGGGTTAAGTACCTAAAGCTGAGCCCAAAAAGTTTATTTAGAAAGTTTAAGATTAACATAATCAAACCCATTTGCCTATTCCTCTAGATCAGGGGTGTCAAACTCATGTCATTACTGCATTGTCACATGATGCTTCATGACTTCCCCCCCCCTTCACTAAAGCGGGTGTGGGCATGGCCAATGTGTGACTTATCCAGCTCGTGGTTGCAGTTTTACAGTCCTGTCCTAGATAAAGTTGGTAGTTTGAAAAAAAGTCTAGAACTATTTTTTTTTTAAAAAACTCTCTTCAAATCTATATTGATAAATTTATACTGCATTTTCAAGAGGTTGCATTTATCCAGAATTTTTTACAACATCCTATCAGATGCTTTAAATTAGTATTTTCAAACTTGATAACTTTAAGATTTGTGCACTTCAGCTACCCAGCCAGCATTCCCAGAATTCTAGGAGTCTACGCATCTTAAAGTTTCTTAGTTTGAAAAGCATTGCTTTAGATTCTCCCGATAGTATAGACAGAATATGAGATGAGAGATATTTCCATTAAGGCTACATTATGAGGAGACATTTGAAATATTTTGTAGTTTTGGTGTTCACCCGCTTGCAATTTGCATCAGTGCAGAATTTCCTGAGGATGCTGATGTTTCTCCTCGATCACTCATTCTCTCAACATGGTTATAATCACGGGAGATAATTCTGCTGAAGAATTCCATTGAAACAAAAAACTTGCCTGTCCTTTTGTGACATGTGGGTTCATCCTAGAAAATTGTGAATTTTGGAAATTTTGTTCTACTGAACCAATGAGAGCTTTTAATATATTTTCATAATTGAAGAAATAAAAAGAATGTACCTCATAGTTCAATAACAAAATATTCCTCTGAGGCTGGGTTTCTCCATCTTGGTCTCTTGAAGATGTGTGCTCTTCAATTCCCAAATAGGATGACTGGATTAAGTGTGTTTAAGTTTCAAAGGTATTTCAGCTATTAGCATATTCTCAGAGAGAGAGAGAGACCATACAATCTAGGTTCCTTGAAGTACTAAAATGCAACCTCTTTAATGTCAGTCAATGATTATGTAGCTAGTTACAAAAGAGACTTTATTTATATAAGTTCCTAGTGGGTAAACATAATGGTCTACAGGGAAAGATTGCAACCAAGTGGGAGGAAAATTTAAATTAAATGACTCATTGGAGAAATGGGGTAACATTTGTGAGCAACCTACAGCAATATCAATTAATGAAGGACACGGATGGATTCTTCTTAACTGTATTTCACTGGGGAGGGGGACTTTTTCCAGAGATCTCAATCCAATACGATTCATATTATCAAATTAAGGTTCAGATGTTTCACAGTGAAGGGCAACTGTTAATCATTTAACTTGTCACAATCTGCAGGCTAATTGGGTTAACATGAAGTCCAGTATTTGTAGGTGCTATTTTATGTTACATAAGTGAAGGAGGGAAACATTACTCCCTTTTACTCCAAACATTACTCTAAATTTTTAAGTACATTGCTGAATTGGAGGTTGTTTCTCTATTATTATAACTAAAGCTGTTAGAAAATGATTCAAGTTTTTGATTAATGTCCAGTTAAAAAAATCAACATATTCATGATTCTTTTGGAGGTAACTTGTGCATGCATATATTCAAAGTCATGTTGCACTTAATTAATTAATCAAATTCGAAGCGTATTGGAATGTCATGAATTCCAAGTGATGGGAATTCTCAAGAATGATGCCAGTTGGTTATTCTGGAACTTGCCTAGTTGGAAACCAATTTGCCCAGTCATTAATATATATATTTTGAGATTTAGTAAAGTTTCCAGTTTACTAAGTTGAGTTAGAAGTAGAATTGATCTCACAACATACTATTTCCAATGTTCTGATATGAATGAGGCATTTGCATTTATATTTTCTCTAATTATAATGCTATTTTAATAAGATAATTACAAGGATTCGCAAGATACATGAGCAGACTCATAGACTAAATTGTAGTCCATATTGATGCAATCAGTAGAGAAATAAAATATTTAAGCAACTTACAAGTGCTTGGAATATTTGAAAAATTGTTACCATTAATATAATTATATGTGTTCACAGAAAGATATGTAGCTTGCAATAAACTCATTGCCAGAGCCATGGATATGTAGAAATGTAACATTATTGCATAATTTAAGACCCCCCCCCCCATAACACATCATTTTAAACTATAACTTGCAATACTGATTATGTGCCGCACCTCTCTAGGATGATTTGTCCCAAACCTGGCTGTTCAGTTCTTTCAGGGTCTAGAACAACTCACCACAGAAAACTTGCTGTTGCCAGCTCACTATGGGACAAAGAGTTACGCTAATATCAAAGAGATAGTGGAATAGAATAATTGAAGAAAGGATGTTAAAGGAGGGACAAAATGAAATGTGAATGGCAAAAATTAAAATAATTTTTAATTTAAAATAAATTGAAATTGTCCCACAGCTGTGGCAAATTGTCCCATGAAGAGTTGGCCATGGTGAATTGTGCTATTCTGGTTCTTTCAACGGTGCACTGATTACTGCTGTAATTTAGAATCTGTAGCATAGGACTTGTTCGTAATGTTTAATTAGCAATCCATTTGTGACCATTCCTTATGCTATAATACATATGATACAACATATTTGTGGATCTAATCAATGCTTCAGGTTCATTTTATAGCTTTCCTATTTTCACACAAAAAAAATATTTTTTCCTTAGCCTGTAGCAATTTTTCTATGTTGCATAGCATATTCCAAGAACATCCTTTCCTGTAAAAAAGAGCAATATTAAAAGAATGTGATAGGGTACAACATGTAGAAAACAATAGTAAGTGCTTGGATCACATTATCACAGCCATCATCAGGACTTTCGTTTACCAAACTCTGTAAGCACCCTGAATTGATTGCAAAAAATGAGTTTACTTCAAGACTTGTGCTGTAAATGCCCTCTATGTGGTGCACCTTTTTGTCTTACCCAGAAATTTCAGTTGGTGCAGAACTGGGCAGACATTGTGGTCTCAGGCAGAACCCAAAAAACCACATGTAACCTACACTGTCCTGCCAATTTATTTCTTGTGAATATAAAATGGACCTGTAACTTTTGCAGTTTATGTTCAGGATGCAGGGGAGAATATTACTTTCCATATAATTTCCCCTGCCTAATAAATTTCACTTGTAAGGGTGAAAGACTATAGTTATACATCATAAATATATTTCAGTTGAAATTAAAGAAGTTAAAGTTAAGTTAAAGTTAGTTCGATGTAATGCTTCAGGCATCAGAACTGAGACACCATGAGTTCTATTCCCACTTTAGATATGAAAGCCACTGGGTGATTTAGCTGGACCAATTATTCATTTTTCAGCTTATTTCACCTTACTGTGTTGTTGTGTGGAAATAGGAGGAGGAAGGAGTATTTTATATATTGAAAGGTAAAGGTTTCTCCTGTTGTGTTTGACTCTAGGGTGGTGATCATCTCTGTTTCTCAGCTGAGGGGGCCAGCATTGTCCGAAGGACATTTCCATGGTCATGTGACTAGCATGACTATATTCTGAGGCACACAGGATACTGTTACCTTCCCACTGAAATAGTACCTATTTATCTACTCGCATTTGCATGTTTTCAAATAGCTAAGTGAGCATGAGCTTTGGCAAATAATGAGAGCTCACCCTGTTGTGGGCCACTCAAACCTGGGCTGGCAACTTTCCAGCTGAGTCATGGTGCCCCCTGAGTTATATATAAAAAATAATAAAGGAGAAATATAAATAAAATAAATAATGTACAATTTGATTTTCCTGTAATGTTCCTTGAACACATTATAGTAAGCTGGGCAAGTGTATACTGTCTTCAACTCAAAATGTGAGAAAATCCTAAGAAAATGTTAAGAAAATTTTCTGGTTGAAGAAGGGTTAATTTAAAATTGAACAGACTCCATTTCATACTGTGTTTTTTTTTAAAAAAAAGAAAAGCTGTTTTTTTATTGCATATCAAGGATTGCCCTTCTGCTCCAACAACTGAGCCAAGACTCAATTCCCAAATACTAGGATGGCTTCTGTTAATTAAATAGTTTATCCATGATGGGTTGTTGACATTGAGATGATTTGCGTTAAATAGTTTTAAGTTTTTTAAAGGCATTAATAGACTAATAGAGACAATGTTTGTTCATATTCGGGATATGGCTTTCGTACATTTTTCAGTCTTACTTTTAATTCAGATCTCAAAGTATGCAAAATACTGAGCCATAGGCAACAAAAATTAAATATTTTGAAATCTTGTAGCTTTTAATTAGACAGAATAATGTTCTAGCAGTCACAGAAGTAACACTGTGAATTTATTTTCAACCTGCACTGTTATCTAAAAGTGTCCCTTTCTCATGCCAAAGGTGTCCAGCCACACCTATATATTCCTGTCAGTTTGATCATATGTTTCAGATTGCTTCTTCATTACAAATTTGTTCATTATCCAAACCTATTCAGTTTTCCATCAACATTTCTGGCAGAGTTGAAACACACATACAATGTTTAAGCAATTTTTCAACAGTGTGAAAAATAGCACATATTCCATTATATTGCCCTTTTTTGTTCTGTCTTTCTGTCAAATTCATTGGTTCTCAATGGCATCATTATTTATTCAGATCAGATTGATTATCTTTGTGATTATATGAGCTATGTCTAGGCAGGATCCAAGAAGAATTGTAGCATTCTAAATTGCCTTCAGCAATGCTTTTGTATGTAGCATCAAATACCACAATCTAATTCAACGCATTTATGGAGTACCCCAAGGCGCTGTTTTGGGCCCAGTACTCTTCAACATTTTTATCAATCATTTGGATGAGGGAATAAATGGGGAACTCATCAAATTTGCAGATGACACCAAGCTGGCAGGAATAGCCAACACTCCAGAAGATAGGCTAAAGATACAGAAAGATCTTGACAAACTTGAACATTGGGCACTATCTAATAAAATGAAATTCAATGGTGAAAAGAGTAAGGTTCTACATTTAGGCAACAAAAACGAAATGCACAGGTACAGCATAGGTGGTACCTTGTTCAACAGTAGTAACTGTGAAAGGGATCTTGGAGTCCTAGTGGACAACCATTTAAATATGAGCCAGCAGTGTGCAGCAGCTGCCAAAAAAGCCAATACATTTCTAGGCTGCATAAATAGAGGGATAGAATCAAGATCACGTGAAGTGTTAATACCACTTTATAATGCCTTGGTAAGGCCACACTTGGAATACTGCATTCAGTTCTGGCCGCCATGATGTAGAAAAGATGTGGAGACTCTAGAAAGAGTACAGACAAGAGCAACAAAGATGATTAGGGGACTGGAGACTAAAACATATGAAGAACGGTTGCAGGAACTGGCTATGTCTAGTTTAATGAAAAGAAGGACTAGGGGAGACATGATAGCAGTGTTCCAATATCTCAGGGGTTGCCACAAAGAAGAGGGAATCAACCTGAGGGTAGAACAAGAAGCAATGGGTGGAAACTGATCAAGGAGAGAAGCAACTTAGAACTAAAGAGAAATTTCCTGACAGTTAGAACAATTAATCAGTGGAACAGCTTGCCTCCAGAAGTTGTGAATGCCCCAACACTGGAAGTCTTTTTTTTTTCTTTTTTCTTTTTTCTTTTTTTTTTCTCTTTTTTTTTATTTTCAAATGTTTTATTCATTTTCATTTTCAATTTTGTACATTCACTTATATACTGAATATTTGCAATAATAATAATATAAAAAAATAAAACAAACCTAAACACAACTCATCATCCAACATATAAAACCAACCTGTCACTTTCATCCTCCATACACCCCTTCTTCTCCCCCTCCACTTTCCTTTCTCCCTCCAACAATCACCCCTCCTACTTCCCTTTCCCCTCCTATCTTCCTTTCTCGCCTTCCTCACCCTCCTTCCCCTCTCATCCTCCTTACATTCCCCTCTTCCTCCCTCCTTACTTCTCCCTCCCTCCCTGGAAGTCTTTAAGAAGATGTTGGATAGCCATTTGTCTGAAATGGTATAGGGTTTCCTGACTAGGCAGGGGGTTGGACTAGAAGACCTCCAAGGTCCCTTCCAACTCTGCTATTGTATTGTATTAATTTCAACATGTTTCCTGTTTATCATGTGATTAATTCTGGATGAAGAAAGCAAGCTGCTGAAATAGCAATGGAACCAAACAGGACTGAAAATACTAAATATGGGCAAAATATTATATCAATCAATTGTGTGCTATAAATTCATATCAACTCTCACCAACCACATATATTGACCTTCTCTGACATTTTCTGTTCTCAAACAGTCCTTCAGGTCTTCCAAAGGTGGACACATTGTGACTGTAGTTAAGTTCATCCATCTTGCTACAGGATGTTCCCGTCTCTTACCTTCATCTTTTTCAGCATTGTGGACTACTATAATGTAGTGCTATATTTTTGCATAATTTGACCCTGGAAATGTATTCCAATATTGATTTCTGGGGTACTTTGTACTCTTTAAGCTTTGTTGTGTTCTTGCAGATGTTTCATTAATCCAGCTAGTGAGTTTAGCATCCACTCCACCTTTATATAAAGTAACTTGCCTTGCCTTTATTGGTGAGGGTAGGATTTTTTCCTTGATAGGTATTGCTTTCCACTTGATTGTTTGTCTGGTGGTAATCCCTGCTGTGTGTTGGCTACTGGAGATGTGTTCTGATCTTTTTGTTTCTTTTTAGATTTTTTATTGTCTCTTTTGAATAATGTGTAAATGTGGTTTATCTCTCTGTGTCTGTTGACAGCTGATGAGTCTGAGTGCCAGGTTTTTAACAAATCCATAACATGTTTAATCTAGCTTGGTTTAGGATGTCACCCTTTCTCATCTGAAACTATGTTTTAGTCAGCCTATATGTTTTGAGATAAAGGATTTATCATTGGGTCTTCTGTGATTGAATGTACACCTGGAAAAGCTTAAGGAGTTTTGCCCATTTTTCCTAGAGAGAGAGAGAGAGACCGAGAGATTATGCAGTTTTGACTGGAGAGGAAAGTGGGAAGAGGTTCAGGATAGGCACACCCTAGAATCTCTTAGGCTATATCTAGTAGTTTAGAAAGGTGTAGCCTTAGTTTGGCAAGATTCTGACATTAGGTGCAAATGAGTAAAGGACTGAATTCATTTGGACTTTACTGTGTAATCTTTGGTTTGGGCTGATATCTTCTGATTGTTGTTCATGGATGCACTCTGTTAGTCTTCTGCCTGTTGTCCCTTACAATGGCTGTTACAGTACGTACAGTGCATGTTTTTGATGATGCCTATTTTTTTCTTCTTATGTTTTTAGGCATTTTGGATATTTTTGATATTTTGAAGGAGTTTGGTTTGTGGGCTATGGTGATTTTGTGTGGCTATCGTGTATGGGTTAATTCTGAGATATTTCTGATGTATGGCAATGTTATACTTTCCATAGCTTGGATTCATTGTGCTGTAGTGAGCTGCATGTGTATCTATTTTGTTAGAAAATATTGTATATATTACAATACATATATTGTATGTTTTTTTAAAATTATAATTTATGATACAATATAAAAATGATTGCTTAATTTTACTTACTTCTCTGTTTTTCCTAGCCAAGGAGGTATACTGGACATTAAATTCCTATTTTCTCTATTCTTATACTTATTCTTTGATTTCCTCTTTTCTTCCCTATGCTGTTTTCCTAATTTGTATTCTTTCACAAGTCATTTGCTGTCTTAAGTGGTGAAAGAAGGAAATTCAAATTAAGTTTTTTTGTCATCATTATTTCCAATCCTTCTCCTTCGTTCACAAACTGACTTCCAGTTTCCTCTGGCATATCAGTGTATACCCTGATCTTGCAGAAATTTAACTTCTCAAAAATGTTTTTAATAATTTGTACATAGAAAAAACACTTGCAAATGTGCTTCTCTGGGTTCAAAGGGATGTCAATCATCAGGCTGAGAATATAAGCAGATTGCCAGCGTGGGTTGGAAAGGAATTTCCCCTCACAGATTTATTAAAGATAGGAAATTAACTGATCAGTTGGGTCAGACCCATGGCTTTACCTATGTAAAGATTGGGAGTTCAATCCATTGATGAAAAAGATTTGAACAGCCAGACAGCTACAGTTTGCTTGAAAGATTATTTCCCAAATTTATGCCACTTCATAATCAATCATTTTCCAATGTAATTCTGCTAGCTTTATGCAACAGTTGAATGAAGAGTGATATATATAAAGTGGTGTGTGTGTATGTAAGAATTTAGATACCATCCAGTCCTGTTTCCTAAGAGTTCTCTTCCAAATTTGCTGTGTTTCTAACAAAGCCCTCCCACCTAAAATTTGGGATTAACCTGCAGAAATATAGCGTGTTTGCAATTCTTCTGACACATGCACCACGTTTCCAAAGATTTCATGACCTTCTTCATCCTTCTAGATATTTTTTCTTCTTTCTAATAAACTAGAAATGAGTAAGGATCATGTGGCTTTTATGTGATGCTTCCTTAGCTATAGAGCTATCAAGAACTAAATACACATTTAAGAGTATATGCTTCCAACAGGCATGAGAACATAGGCATGAAGATCATCCCAGTTAAACAAACAAGTACGTATATTTAAGGAGTACACCATTTAAGTGACAACCGCAAAAGCATCATCATTTTCTACCATTCAAGAATAGGCAATGCCAAACCACACCTGTCTTTCACAAGATAAAGTGCTGAATGATAGGCCTCTCAGTTCAGATGGCAATCAAAATGCTACTGAAGAAAAGCTGATCATTTTTTGGAGTACTAATGGTGTTTATGATGCCTTTAATAAAATCAAAGCCTTACAGTTGGGTAATTGCCAATATTACCATATGGGAAAAGAATATCCTAAACTACAAATGCAGAATTACAATGGGAACATAGAATGTAAGAAGCACATACACAGTAAAGGCCAGCCACTTGAAAGATGGAATGAACAGACTATACATTGAAATCCTAGACAACAGTGAATTGAAATGAGCTAGAATTGGAATATATTGTTTATTACTTAACTTGAAAAACAGAAACAAAAACCCAGTGTTACTTTGATAAGAAAATATAGAAAGACAGCACTTGAGTTCAATGCAGTCAATGACCAAATATCAATTTGACTTAAAAGACAACCCTTTAATATGATAGCTATCCAGGTATATTTATTTTATCTATATATCTCACATTTACATGACTGTAGGCAGCTTGCAAACAAAACAAGACACAAAATACACACTATAAAATACATGCTTTGTGCTCTAACCATTTGGGTAGAAGAGGAGATGGCTACATTTTATGATTAAGTTAAATCTGACATTGACAAAAGACACAAGCAAAATGTCCTGATGGCCATCAGAAGTGGAATGTTAAAGCTGTAAATAATAAGGACAAAATGTAATTGAGCTGTGCAGCCTAGAAAACAGAAGGAGGCCAGAGAAGGAGAACTTTTTGCCAATTTAATAATTTCTTCATTGCTAACACAGTCATAAAATAACCAAAACATCACCTATAAATGTGAACATCACCAGATGGAACAGAGAGAAATCAAATTAATTCCATCACTGATATAAGGAGATGGAAGAGCTTAGTCATAACAGCAAAGTTATGAGCAGGGGCAGTCAAGCTAAAGCAGAAGAATAAAACCAACCAATTTCCATGACATGATGGAATACACTGCATCTACCCACAATTTTCAAGGAAATATCAAGCTTTGAAGTCCTGAACCTCATGGATAGGGAACGAGAAGAACTGTGGAATAAAATCAAAGCAGTTGTTAAGGATGAAAAATGAAAAGAAACTGCCAAAGAGCAAGAAACAGAAGAAAGCAAATTGGATGTCAGAAGAGATAGAGGAAATTGCCAAGCAGAGAAACCAAAGCCAATAAGGCAAAGATGTCAGGAAGGAACTTAATTTCATATACTAGCAAAATAATGTTTGAGAATCATTCAAAGCACATTAGAGCTGTACATGGAGAGAGAGATGCCAGGCTGCAGGAGATTGCTGGTGCATGCTAAATAATCGATCATCAGCCTTATTGATTATTTAGAATAGGAATACCTCCAAAGAAGTCAAAATGTGCTTCATTGATTATAGAAAGCTTGCATTTGTAATGATTCTATCAGGTTGTGGAATGTCCACTATGCAGATGAGGAAGTGGTAGTCTGCACATGGCAAAACAGACTGGGTCCAGATTGGCAAAAGATATAGACTTTCTCTTTAGTCAAACTACTGTAACAGTTAATCATTGAGGGATTGAAAAAAGATGTCCATATTATTAAAATTAAAATGGAGGAAGAAACATCATTCATGCTGATTATTTCTGATGGTATTACTTTGATAGTTGAGAAAGCAAGTGATCTGCAAATTCTAGTAATGCAAATCAAGGAGCAAGTAAAAAATACAATTCTAATTAAAATAAAAAAGACTGACTTAATGACAATAGATGTACTATAGCAATCATCCTTAGAACTGACATTGCAGACACAGAGATGGCAAAGAGCTTCTTTTAAGGCTGATTATCAATGATAAAGAAGTCATCAAGGAAGATGTGCATTATATATTGAAAAGGTGAGAGCTTCCCTACTAGGCAAATTGGGAGAGGGCTAGAAACTAGAGTTCTTCAGCAGTGACACTGATCCTCTAGAACAAAGGTGTCAAACCCGAGGCCTGCAGGTCAGATGCATCACACGTCCACTCCCATTTTAGGGGGGGAAAGTCACGATACATCATGTGACGACAATGTGACATTGCAAATTTGACACCCCCACTCTAGAATAATCTTTTCCCAGAAATCAATATGGCATCTTCTTTCCAATATATTTTGGAAGACTATGATAGCTGTTAATGGTTAAGACTACACAATGATAGGAATGATAACTTTTAATGCCTGATAGGTAGAAAACTGATGGTTTCAAACCTTCTCTCTGAGAAGTCTTCTGGGTCTTCATACACTGGTTCCTAATCTTGTTTTGAGATAGTGGCTAACCAAGTTCCTGCTTCTGCTAGTTATCTTCTAAGTGGCTTACCTGATGTCTCCAATTCTGCGCTAGCCTCTGTTTAGCAATGCTTGCCCATCGTTATAAAACAGTATTTTTCCAACTTGGCAATTTTAAGTTGTATGGATTTCAACTTCCCATGCTGGCTGGGGAATTCTTTGAGTTGAACATATATCTCAGTTACCAGGTTGGAAAAACACTGTTTTAGAAAGACCAAGACTTTGCTTTTTCCAGCAGAAGGATGGACCAGGGTCATGATACTGTTTGTATATGATATACATCTCTCCCTTGTGGAGATGTGTGTTCTATTTATTTATTAAACAGATATGCTGTCCATCTTACCCACAGGCAACTCTGGGAAGCTTACAACCAATAAAAGCAACAAGATAAAACATTAAAATAATAAATATCCATTCTAGTACTCTGGGGCTGCTTAATTGTGTACATCTGAAAACAGGCAGGCATGATATAATCCGAATAGGCATAACTATAGAAGTCCCAGGATTTTTGTTCAGAAATAGAGATGGAGAGAAGAAATTTGTATATCAACCAAGTCTTATCAGAGGAGACAAGTTTCTGCATTGCTAATTAGCTTGCATTCTTTTATGTGGTCTGTTAGGAATATAATCTAATGGTTGGGTTGGCAATATATAAATCCTGTAATAATGCTGTATCTGTTTCTTTATATCATGCTGCAAATGTGATTGGTTGCTGTTTCCTCAATTGGCCATAAGATGGAGCCAGAATCACTGTTAGATGCTGATCTGATCTGAGTGTTTGGAAGCTGGCTGTTAGAAGTGCCGTATAGTGATCAGCGTGAGCTATTGTAGGTTTTGCAACTGCTAGCAAACTTCGTGTATTGGACTGTTTGTATGATTATGGACTATGTTATTTGGATTATCCCTTAACTGAAAGACATTGATGACTGACTGTCTTAACCGTGTATGACTTGGACTGTTTAATGGACTCTGATACCTCTATTTCCATGAAAGTAAAAGCCTATTTAAACTGCAGTGTCTCTGTATGCTGGTTTGTGTGTTCTCCAACTCCACTCTTACAATGCTTCTCTGAACACACTCTCCCAATGGGGAGCTTACCTAACACTGGTTATGGGCCCAGGTTATACCAGACGTAGCTAAAGGAGAGTTGGTGTTGATACGTAATACCGCATACAGACAGCTGTTTGGTTAATGATTGTTACTATCCTGGAGAAGATAGCGAGTGACCCATCAACAATCCTATCGATGATAGCCTGGTTGGATGGAACAAACTATGTTTCCTGGTCTATGAAGTGCAGTCTACTCCTGCGTAGGGAAGATTTATAGGATGCTGTACAGAATCCACCGGATGTAACTGCTTGGAATCTAGATAACGATGATGATGCCAAGAAGAGAGCAGATTTTCAGTGATACAACGAATGGGTGTTGTGTATAATTGGTCTAACACTGAATGACCAACAGTTAGTACATATTCGTGGAGAAAATTCTGCTGCAAGAAGTTGGGAGAATTTGAAGAGGATTTATGTACGTGACACTGTAGGTGCACACATACATCTCACACACAAACTGTTTAGGCCACATCTTCTGAAAGGTGGAGATATGTTAGCTCATTTAAACTTTATGAAAAGGGTTTTCTAAGAGCTACATGAAAAAGAATATTTTCTTCTGAGCTACATCAAGTTTATATCATACTCTCCTCACCGGATGAAAGTTATGATGTTTTTGTATCTTTTCTTGAAGTCCTAACCCAAAATGAACTAACATTGACTGACATAACTGCATGACTGTTGGAAGAGTCAAGAAGGATGGAAAGAGAACAACTGAGAGAGAAACCACCACAACATGAGGAATCACATTCTATTGTCTATACTGTTCAAAGATGTTTTTCTTGTGGGGCTAAGGGACATATAGCTAGATTCTGTACAAAGGCAAAACAACAGAATGCCGGAAGAGCTAGAAAAATGCTAATGTCAACTTAGCTATGTCTACTTTGGCTATGTCTAGCAATGCACCTGTAAACCATGATTTGTGAGTTGTTGATAGTGGAGCATCACAACCCTTCTCTGAATGCACTTGCTCTCCCAATGGGGAGCTTACCTAACACTTTATAATGCCTTGGTAAGGCCACACTTGAAATACTGCATCCAGTCTTGGCCGCCATGATGTAAAAAAGATGTTGAGACTCTAGAAAGAGCTCATAGAAGAGAAACAAGTATGATTAGGGAATGGAGGCTAAAACATATAAAGAACAGTTGCTGGAATTGTAAATGTCTAGTTTAATGAAAAGAAGGACTGGCATGGTAGCAGTGTTCCAATATCACAGGGTTGCCACAAAGAAGAGGAGGTCAACTTATTTTCCAAAGCACCAGAAGACAGGACAAGAAGCAATGGATGGAAACTAATCAAGGAGAGAAGCAGCCTAGAGCTAAGGAGAAATTTCCTGACAGAACAATTAATCAGTGGAACTACTTGCCTCCAGAACTTGCAATGCTCCAACACTGGAAGTTTTTAAGGACAGATTGGACAATGATTTGTCTGAAACGGTATAGAGTTTCCTACCTGAGCATGGGGTTGGACTAGAAGACCTCCAAGGTCCCTTCCAACTCTGTATTCTGACAGAAAGATATTGTGCCAGAGGCTTATCATAGGCACATGTACAACAATTATATGCTTTTATAATATTGTTTTCATTCTTGTAGGAATGTTTTGCATTGTTATTATGTTGTAAACCACCATATATCATTTGGGAAGATAGTAGCAAAGATATACAACAAATAAATACCACCCAAAGGTGAGAGGGGTAATTAAAAAACCGGAAGCATTGAGAATGTCCCAGATTTCCTCCCTCAGGGGAGGTAAAAATATTTGCATAGGCTGATTCAAGTCACTGATTCAGAAATCTCCCAGAAGCCATTGTTTGCCCCAATGTTTCTAACCTTGACAGTATGAAGAGGTGTGGCCTTCAACTCCCAGAATTCCCCAGCCAGCATAGCTGGGAGTTTGAGTTCACATATATTCAAACTGCCAAGGATGAGAAACACTGGTTTGCCCAAAGTCAGACACTTTATATGTTTGGTAGATCAATTTATATATAACTGTTAGTAGAAATGGAAATATTTCTCACTCCTAAATATTTAAAATTAGCAATATATTCAGAATTTTGAATTATACCATTGAAATTAACCAATTGGTATATCAGAGGAGTGCCATTTTGTTTTCTAATACCTTAAAAATGTGACTAGGATCAGCATTTTATAAAAATTTGATTCCATAAATTGAAGGGGCTACACAGACAATTACCCAGACTGGATTCAGGTAAGATGGTTCAGGAACAGAGGTGACAATCAGCAGGTTCTGACCAGTTCTGGAGAACCGGTAGCAGAAATTTTGAGTAGTTCAGAGAACCGGTAAATACCACCTCTGACTGATCCTGCCCACATCCATTCTCTGCGTCCCAAGTCCCAGTTGATTGGGAGGCAATGGGTTTTTTGCAATAACCTTCCCTTGGAGTGGGGAGGGAATGGAGATTTTACAGTATTCTTCTCCTGCCATGCCCACCAAGCCACACCACACTCACCAAACCATGTCCAGAGAACAGATAGTAAAAATGTTTGAATCCCTCCACTGTTCAGGAACCTAAGTTTATGACAAGGCAATGGAGCCAAGCAACAGGAATAAGACAAGACTTCTGTTTCTGGCAATATCGGACACAGAAAGTCTGCCAAGGCACTCTCCATGTTATTCCCAGCTGTTAATAACCTATGAAGTTATAGAAGAAGTGAACAGTGTAAACATGAGAAGCAACTGCTTCAGAATAGATACAAGTTGTATATAGTCTTCTGCAATAAGCATGCTCACTGCCTTATAGCTTACAGTCATGAGAATTCTTTCTTTACAATCAGGGAAAGAACTCATCTGTCCATCAATATAAGGTGCTAAATTCTCTGCAGCGTTGGTTAGCTTCACATGCTTTTCAGTTTGCAGATGCTTTGATGTTCTCCTCCAAAGGGTCTTCCAGGAAAAGCAGGCCAGAAAATAGCCTGCATTTTGAATGGAAACTGTCCAAGATCTTTTTTTTTTTTAGTTCTGATAAATATCCTTTGCTTCTAAAGTCTTCATTGGATGTTACGTTCTAATAGAAGTAATCACCATCATCATTTCTGCAGTCCTAAAATCTTCTCACCTTTGTCCTATATCATAGCAATTCTCACCAAGCCAGATGAGGGGCTGGGTCAGTTTTTAATAAAATATTAGCATAGTTAAACAGATTTTGATATAGTTACCTAACTACACATATTTTGCTAACCTATTTTACTGTTTTCTATAGCCTTTGTACTTCAAAGTAAACATCGTATAAACATGAAAGCAACTGCTTGCCTCCAGAAGCTGTGAATGCCCCAACACTGGAAGTCTTTAAGAAGATGTTGGATAGCCATTTATCTGAAACGGTATAGGGTTTCCTGCCTAGGCAGGGGGTTGGACTAGAAGACCTCCAAGGTCTCTTCCAACTCTGCTATTGTATTGTATTCCTTCAGAGCAGAAATAAAATCCTCGGGTACTTAAAAAGCATCTCTGCCATTTCTCAATGTTATTTATCATTGCCAGGAACTTGTCATTAAGTTAGTCTTCTTTGATACCTTGAGATTCAGGAACTCAAACCAGTAACAGTCCACCTGTCGGCTTTATTTGATTGGGAGGAGAAATAACTCTGTTATTGGCACCATCTGCTATCTAAATTCGAAGGATTGAATGGGCACCTGGGGATTTGCATTCTGAAATATTAGCAGGAAAATCATAGAATTGGAGGAAAGAAACAAAGCCAAGAAACCTGAAAGCTTTGCTTCACAATATGGGTAGAAAAGCAGGGCTGGAATGATACTTGGATCCTATCATTTTAATTGTTTCCTGAGCTACTGAGTACGCATATGTTTTTAGAAACAACACATGGAATGGTTATAGTATTCAATACGAAGAAGGGAAATATATCTACAGAAATTATAAACACTGTTCTGTTTTACCATGCTTTTTCACAACTGCAGATGAATATGTAACAAATAAGGCTTCTCCTAGCTTAGAATAAGTTTCCTATTGCTCCTTGAGTAAAATTGCCTCTAAACACACTTTTGGAATTTCTCATATAGAAAATTGCAATAGGAAAATAAGAAGACGTCTGCTGGAGCAAGCCAACACCCCCATCTTTCTGTGTCATGGTTGATTAGGTGCATTCAAGAAGTTCACAAGTATTTTCAGCCTCACAAGTATGATCCCTGCCCTAATGTACACATCAATATATTACTTCCAAACTCAGGAAAAATAGTTTACTTGCTAGAATTCTTGGACCACAACTCTTTTTACCTTCTTCTCTAGATCAAGAACACTGATGCTTGAATGAAAGTTACTTTGTTGGGGCACCTTTCAAAATTCTAAAAGTACTGTAGTCAGAGCCAGAAGGAACAGACTCTTTCATAGGACATATTTGAAAGAAAAGACCCCAACATCACAGGTATCAAGGCTAGATCTCTCTTTTTTCTTCTTCTGAAGTGTTGCCATTCATTTCCAAAGGTTTGTGGGTGAGAACCACAAAGAGGAATTCCACTATAAGTAACATAAGCACAAATGTACACCATCCATTTAAGGATAGAGATGCTGAAAGTGCAGTGTCAGCTCTGAGTGAGTCAGCTTGCAGTGATCAGCTCTGTGCAGATCACTCAGTTCACTTTGCAGACTTCAGTTCCATTCATCCCACCTTCATCGCCAGGCTTAAGTTCTGGGCAAAGAATGGAGATGAGGCCAGAGTAACTTTCTAACAGCTCTTTATTCAATACTGCCTGTGAGGCATCTTAAAAACTCACTGGCTGACCTAGGTCCTTTTATAGGAACTAATCAGCCAACAGCCAATCAGGAGAGAGCATTTTTCCGCTCCAGCAGGTAACCAGGATAAAACCTTCAATTACACTTATCTCAAATACATAACAATATGGTCCAAAATTACATGCCAGCATCTACATCCTCAAATTCATCTTACAGGAAATGCATGTTTCAAGAAATAGAGAATGAGATGCTCGTATATGTTTATGAAGTATATATTTTCCTTGGGCCTCGTGTTCTACATTGACAACTCCACTACTGAAAATATACTTCAAGCTGGCAAAAAGGTTCTGATAATAGTGTGCCAGTTATATCAAGGCCAAAAAAAATAGGACATAGTTCCAGGAAGGAAAACCAATTGCTGTAATGTCATTCCAAACAAGAGGTTCCAATTCCTGCAAATAGCATGAAATGCTTCCCAATCTTTCCACTTTAACGTGAGATAAAATATTTTCAGTCAAACAAATGTAGAATAAAGCTTTCAGCTTCTCATTGGGAAACTGTTACTCAGAAGTTGGCCAGCTATGCATCATTCCTTTAAGCAAAACATCCCATGGTAGTTGGTAGGAGTTTTATGTTATATATTCTTGGCTGCTACTAGAAGTCTCACTCAGCCACATCCTAAATCTGATGAAAACAAACTTACACAGGACAACATTTCAACTCATAGATGATTCTGCTTATTCTGTTAGAATTTTCTTCTATGAACTGTATTTTCTGCTTTGTGCTGTGCTGTGTAAAGAATAATTGTGGTGTGGCTTTTGATTGTAAAATGTAAACATGCTTTATATATGTAACATGGTTTGCCTATACATGTCTATGCTTAATTTAACAATAACAATAAATGTTAATGTAATTTTTACACACACATACAGTGGAAACTCGGGTCCCGAATGCTTCTGACCATGACCAAATTGGGTGCCGACCAAAAAATCCGCTAAATGTTTCACTCTGTTCACAAACACATCCTCGGGTGGCTATCAATCACAGCTGAAGCAATTTTCCATGTCTCAGCAATTTCCGCTTCTGCACATTTTTGTGTGTGCGTGCATGCACAGTCAGTCTTCCTTCCAGTCACAACCAAATCGGGTGCCGACCGAAGTCCTGGAATGGATTACGGTCATGAGGTTCAACTGTATACAGATTTTAGTTAGGGGATTATTTTGTGTATATCTATTTATTAGCATTATGCCTATTTCTATGAAAGACAATACATTCAGTAGAATTGCTAAAATGGCTACATTTTTAACAGCGTATAAAGAATCTAATGCTTTCTGATTAAAAGAACTTAAACAGCTAAGGGAAGACTGAGGATTAATTTTTTCAACAGATATGTCCATGATTGTGCTACAGATATACTTTCCCTACAGTTCCTAATAATAAGCTTCAGATGTACAGTACCTGTTGGATCATAATAAATGTCTGTATTCTGCTGTTTGTCTATATTTCCCAAAAATTTCAAGCTAACTGTAATAGATATATCACAGATTGTAGAAGACAGATATTAAGAAAATTTATAGTAAAACATAAAGTTACAAAATGCAAGTTGTGTTTATCTTACCTTTCTAGTCCAGTGAATGCTCAAGATAGCTAAACCCCCTTTTAAAAAATATACACAAATATTGTGTGAAACAAGAAACCACTCAGTGACCTTTGCCTATTGGACAGTTTTAAAAAATATATATGAAGAAATGAGTAACATTAGTTTGGGTAAGTTATTTTTGAAAATAGAACTATGTTCACTTGAGTGATTCACTGGGATGTTTCCGTTAATAGTTCAAGAATATCAAATTGTCCCTCACAGCTTTCATGGATTTGACCTTGAAGGTTAGTATATATAGTTCAACATTGAATGTTTTTTAAATAATTTATTCTAGTTTTGACACTGCCCAACTCCAACTTACTATAGACAGTAACAGCGGTGGGATTAATTTACCTTCCCTACCAGCTCACAAATGTGAATGCACATGTGCAGTGCCTTCTGCACATGTGCAGTGCCTTCTCCACATGCGCAGTGCTCGCACATTATGTTGGGGCAGGTGGGCAGAGCCTCCCACAGCCGCCAATACTGTCTCATCCAAATTGGAGAGAACCAGATTAATACCACCTCTGAACAATAACATAGGTACAATGCAATGCAATGCAAACAAAAAACAAGATGGGACCTGGACAAAAATACACAAAAACCCCTCAAAATTAACAAACACACAAACAAAGACCCCACCCGTCTCACTCCAAGACCTGGGAGAACAAACAAGTAGATATTATGGAATACCATTAAGGTGATACCACACAGATTTCAGCACATGCATACTCTATTGGAAAGACTTTGCTCATTTAAAAGAAATATTCCTAGAGAGAGATACTGAGGTTAATCTTCCTAAATATTTGCACTGGATTTAAAAGAAGCTACTCCATGCTCAAAAAAAGAACATTTGTATTCCTGAGAGGACTGGTATCCTGTTGGGTTGTGAGATAGTCTCTTGACCTATACTGCTCATTTTATTTGAGCGCAAGCTGTGGTCCTATAAAGGTAGTACATTAATGATTAAAGATAACTTAAGAAAACAACTTTAAATGGATCTGTATGCTGGAAGGAAGAGGGAACCACAAAAAAGAAAATGAAAATAAAAGTTTAACAATGTCACATCTGAAATCTGTGTAAAAATATGCTATTGCCATCAGTTATCAGTCATTTGTCTTAGGTAGTTAATGATGGCATCATTAGTAATAACTACTTTATAATTCTTAAAGCTTTATTTGGTCCAGATATTTACTGGGGAATAAAAAATTGTGTAGCTGAGGCTCTAGGAAAAATACTGGCAGTGGAAAAACTAACCTACACCAGATGGCAGAGGCCAAAGAAATACTATAAAATATGGCTGCCATTCTTACAGTTCTCAGAAAAGCAGAACCTAAATACACAGAGAGAGACAAAACTGTGAAAGTGGCAACCCTTTTCTTTTGCTTACATTTCCCTTTGCTACTCAGCAAACCTGAGAGGTATTGTATCATCACATATCAAGAAAATAATATGCCAGGCTGTTGGAACAGGTGGAAAATGTTTGTTTGTACCAACATGCCTCTATGAAAGAAGAACAGAATGAGCTGCTGTGGGTCGTTCCATAGCTACATCTGCTAACGTATTAGCATATAAAAGTGGTTCCTGCAGTACATAACAGACATTGTCATACGCAGAAGGTTCAAGTCATCTGTCCTGCATGTATCTTACCTTTCTGAATATAAATGTGAATTTTGAAAATGTATATCAGATATACATTCTGGGGTTTGTAGCACAGGGTTACAATTGACTGCATTTTGGTGAATAAAATATTCATCCTTTGTTGATTTCCTGGAAAATTACAGAAGGAATGGAAGAAAGTTTGAATAGAAAAGGAAGCATTTTGTACAGAAAAAGGATGAGTACCTGAGAGAGCAAATTAATTACAACGAGAATCAGCTTACTTAAAGTGGAAGTATTTTACAAAATGCATACAAAGATCTCTTCATTACCAAAGGAGCTCCTTTTCAAAAGCTTGATTCTACACTGTTATTTTTCATGGATGCTTATTCTTTTTTTCCCATTTATTGAAAGAAATAAAAAAACCATAGTGCAGTGTGGGTTTTAATGCAAAAGTCTCCCTTTATGGTTAAAGTCAGCATTAGCATTTCATCTCTTATTGCTAGGCAACATTCAGTGTTGCAAATTCCACACTTCTGTAGAGTGCAACTTTGAATTTCACCTCCAACTGTAAAAATGTAGCCTGTTACCCATTAGATGCCACGATGGTTGGATACATCCCAGGAAAGATATAACTATGACTGGCAGTGGAGGAGCCATTGGCACAGAGCAAAAAAAAATGGGGTGGGAGGGAGAACATCATTATTTCAAGGCTGGCATATCACTAATTGTTAAATGCACTGTTTTATCAGCTTCAGATTTTGTAAATAGTGCCTTCAGATTGCCTTTTAAACAAAAGCAGCCCCCTATGAAGCAAACTTGGTACATTGGAATGGCATTAAAGAAAGCAGATTCCTTACTGATTCCATTTCCAATGCATGTGTAATATTACTTCCATAAAAGCCAATGCAGCATTGGTAACTTAAATGGAAATTGCTGATGCCTGAAAGAAGGAACACAAGAAGAACACTTATCATTACTGGTTTAAATAAGTATTCCTTTCACTGGAAAAATTGTGGCAGGTATGATAATTAACTACATGGCTCCATCTTTGCTAATAGAAGTATAAAAGCAGAGTTTTAATCTGTAGTATTCATTACTGAAACTTGTAGTTATTGGCCAAATTATATATAGAAGAAATATGTCCCACTAATATTATTCTCCTATATAAGCCTGATTTATTTTTTATTACAACTTGTGTGCATGTGTCTGTATAGATAATCTACAGGTGGACTGCACAAATCCCCCCTCTTTTTAGCCTTCAAAATCTTTGAATTTATATGCCCAAAATTTCATATAATTCACACAGGTTAAATTTCATGGCACTTTTCAACTGAAAAGCAAAGGAAAGGAAAAAAGAATGCTTTTGAGTGTACTTACACTATAATTAGCCCTCGACATATGAACATAATGGAGCCTGTCCATTGCAGTTGTATGTCATAATAATCATAAAATAGGTAAGTTGCAACAATCGTTAAGGGAACATAGTGAGCATAAAGCAACTGCTGCGATTGTTAAGCAAATATTATGGTCATTTGGGGGTGTGTGTGTTGCAAAACCATCATAAACATGGTCACATGCTTGCTGCAAACAGCCATAGATGTCCCTGTGTTGTTGAATGTCTGAACTTTGGTCATGTGGCCACAGAGGGAACTGTCAGAATTCTGAATCCAAATCATAAGTCTTCTTTTTTGGGCTAAGTGGCTGGCTGATAACCCTGGTCAAGGGCTGCCCGTACTAAAAGAATAGCCCTTCAACCACACATTTTAGCCTCATCCACAGTTCAAATGTTTGCTCATTCATTTTCATTCAGTGTCTTGTACCCCATGACTAAACTATAAAAGTCTTTTTCAGAAGTCAGTGTAAGCATGGCTACAACTAAGATTTTGAAGTATCATGTAAAATTAGGCATCTGAATCCTGATCTTCTTTAAACTTTGATATAATATGGTTTATTGCATAGTCAGCCAGATGCCCAGCCTGGATTTGGCATTTAAATCCTCCTATTGAATCCTCTCCATGGTTTGAGGTTTGGCGGTGTTACAGATATCACTGTAGAGTGTAAGCTGTTCTAAGTAAGGCCTTGTACAACTGACTGGTCATGAATTTGTTGTTGTTGTTATTAAACTGCAAATTTAAAAAAATAAACTAAAATTTTAAAATTTATTTTTTTAAAAGCATTTTATTTTTAATACAATACAATATGATAGCATCCCAGATGAAAGAAATGATATTTTTAACAATATAAAATAAAGTAAAATAAAAATGTGAAATAAAAACAAATGTGTTCTTCAAATCTTTGAGGCATAATTCATAATTCATTAATTATAAGAAAAACGTCAAGGAGTTAGGAATACAGTCTATGTGTGGTGATTCTGACTTTGTATGCTTTCCCAAAAGCCTTCAAGGA
This sequence comes from Thamnophis elegans, assembly GCF_009769535.1. Lineage (NCBI taxonomy): Eukaryota > Metazoa > Chordata > Lepidosauria > Squamata > Natricidae > Thamnophis > Thamnophis elegans. The sequence goes on from NC_045541.1 coordinate 122,294,065, forward strand.
AAAGGCATTTTTGTTAAGAGTGTGAATAAGCCATGGTATGCACATGTTCTTTTAAGAAAGGCCAAGGGTGTCCTTCTGTTTTCTTAGCTCGGTTTTCATATTTATGTGTCTCATTTCCAGCTCATTGCTGGTGCCTCTGTTGTGCTATCCATCAACACTTTTATCCTCCTTATTCCTCAAAAAGCACATAAAATCTTTTTTTATGTGATAGTAATATTATTGCAAATAAAAGCAAATACCAAAATCTTTATTAGTCTGCCAAAATAATAAACTATTTAATAAAAACATGTTGTAAAAAGAAGGTCATTTGCATCACTCAATTTTTTCCCCCAGCAAATAGAGTGTTATTGGTCAAAAAGGATAACATCATGTCAAATCTTGCTGTTGTTTATATAATGGAAATTCAAATGATGGTTGCAAATATACTAGAATTTGCACATTCAGTGTTTTTAATTCAGGCTGCCCATTGAAAGATGTTGAGGAACAAAAGTTTGGACTGCATGTGTGTTACAATTACCCAAGGGGGGGGGGAAGATGGCAATGACTGCACTTATCCCACATAATGAAGGTTTTTCAAGACTCATGTTGGCCTCACAACTATGTAACTACATCTGATTTATGGTCCAAATACTTGCCATCTTGAATTTGTATTTGGTTTGGAGTTGAATCAAAGCTTTAATATGTTTTCATTATTCTGTCCTCTTTCCCACCATCCCTGCATAAGAGAAATGCTTTATGCTTTATTAAAGAGATTTGGTATGCTGCCAAGGTTTTGAGATGTGTTTCCAGTCTGTAGCATCACAATTCTTTTCCTAATGCAAGCTTTGCTTTTATATTCTTTCAGCTATTTTTCTCATTTGAAAATTTTATTCCCCACTTACCAATCAATAATTTCTAAAACCTGATTAGCATAAAGACATTTTTAACAAAATATAAAGAAAATATTATGAATGTTATTTCATGCTTTAAAGTAACATCTTGTTAAAGGGCTAAGGTGTCTCATAGAATGCTATGAAATGGCTGTTTGCTCCTCTGGGGAAGAATTGCAGAATATGGACAATCATTACTTGTAAGGTGTCCTTATTTTAAAGATACTGTATATAAGATATCAAGATATTAACATCTTGTCCTTTGAAGTTCTTGAGCTCTCTGAAAGCTTAGTTGTTTTATTGCAGATGTTTCACTATTCAACTAGGTATCGTCAGTTGTGCTCTCTGCGCTCGTGCGCGCGCGCACACACACACACACCACACTGGTTTAGCAGTTTTAATATTCCCCAGCAATTCCCTTCACCGAATCCAGCCAATGAACCAACTGTAATTCACAGGGCAATGGCCCAGCTAGTCTAAAAGACACAGGTAAGTTCACCCTGTAGAAATAAGTCTACAAGATAAATTCACTAGGCCAAATTAAATCCACAAGGCAAGAGGGTCCATGGGTCTGGAGTCCATGAGAAACAATCCAAAGTCAAGGCACAGAGTTCAGTCCAAAAGGCAAGTATTATGATGACCAGGGAACACACAGCTAAGAAATGAACATTTTCCCAGCATCATTTCTCTCCATCCCATGCACGAAATACCCAAATCCCGGTGCAGCCCATCAAAGGGGGCAAGGCTGCTGCCTCACACGTATTCAGGTTGACTTCTGTTGTTCCTGCCTTTTTTTTCACTGATGTGCTCTCAGATCAGGTGGAGAAGGCAGTTCCTTTTCCTCATAAGAGCCGAGGTGGCGCAGTGGTTAAATGCAGCACTGCAGGCTACTGCTAGATCAGCAGTTCAGCGGTTCAAATCTCACCGGCTCAGGGTTGACTCAGCCTTCCATCCTTCCGAGGTGGGTAAAATGAGGACCCAGATTGTTGGGGGCAATATGCTAACTCTCTGTAAACCGCTTAGAGAGGGCTGAAAGCCCTATGAAGCGGTATATAAGTCTACTGCTATTGCTATTGCTATTGCTCATTGCTGACCGACTGCAGCTGTGTGCTCTCTGCACCTGAAGTCTCACGGCAGTCCTGCTGCAGCTGGGCCTCAACCCTCTGCCTATTCATCCAGTTGTTCTCACTTTGGTCACTCCATCTCACTTGGAGTTGCAGCCCCCAGCTCAGAGTCATCAGCGGCTTCCCTCCTGTCATGCCCAGAACCAATTAATCCTCCCCCAAATTAACACCCAGAGAGGTGTCAGGGGAAGCAACCAGGGAAGTCATCCCATCAGTGCTAAAAGAACCTGGGGTTTGCTGTCTGTTAATAAACTAGAAGCTTGACCTCTCAGTGTTGGTGGAAGTGTTCCTGGTGGTTCTTAGATTAGGGTGTTGTCTACTGAAGATGTATTTTGGTCTTTTTGTTTACTGTTTGGCTTTTTGATTGTCTCTTTTGTAGGGTACAGTATATAGTTGTTGCTTATCTCTATGTGCCTGTTGAGGGCTGATTTGTCTAAGTACCAGCATCCAGGAATTGGGAGGTGGCCCAAAATACCTTCCCATCAGCAATCAACATACAGATAAACTGAAATTAACACTAAGATTAATACTAGACCAACAATCAAGCAGTAAACAATATGCCAATCAAGGAACTTTTAACAAGCTAACAGTAAACAACAAACTAAACTAGAAACCACCAAGAACATTCCCATCAATATAGATAAGGCAAATCACTAGTATATAAACAGAGAGCAAACTCCATTCCTTTCTAGCATTGATGATGCTACCTAGTTGGGTAATGCGATGTCTGCAAGAATACAACCAAGCTTAGAGAGCACCAATGATCAAATAGGTCAACACTGAACTACAAATATTTTCTTCTATTGCTAAGCAAAAAGATCTGGAGAAGAACAATTAAGTGTCCAGCAAACACCTAACATGTTTGGCCATAACAAATATTTTAGGAATTCAGACATTTTATCATTAATGATCCTCAACCACTCTGCTCTATGGAACATAAAATAGCAAGGTACAAAATGAGAGTCAATGTAAATCACTTGTAATTGGATACCAAGTTGCTTTGTTTCCCTTACTGTCCATCTTCAATGGACAAATGTTGAATGGGATTTTTTTTTCCTGGAAAGGAATCTATATTCAGATATTAGATGTACTTATGTAAGATGCATAGGAAGGAAAGGTAATTGCTGTGAGTAATTGAATAGCAACACATAGGTGTTTCATCTGGCAATCATCAATAAATTTTGAGTAGCATCATTTTATTAAGAATAATGATGAAATTGCTAGTTTTCACTAGCAAGTTATCAGAGGCAGTACAGTAGATATTGTCAGTGACTGCCTATTCAAAATGGCATGAGAGAATGATAATTTGATATGGTCCTGTGTCATATGGCAAATTAATGTTATACGTAGTGTAAAGCCTCAGGAAAAAGATAGGTAAATAAAAAAGATACTTTCCTGAGCTAGCATTATTAAAAATACTCAAGTGACTAAGAAATCTGCTATTATCTTTTTCCAGATGTTGTTTTGTTTGTATTTCCCAATATAGCCTGCTGTTTGGGTTTCCATCCAAAGTACTAACCAGATCTGATGCTGCTTAGTTTTAACAAGATCAACCATAATCTCATGAATGCTCTCTCCAAGTTTATAGATTATAAAGCAATATATGATCATGCATCCTATTTGAGTTATGTGAGCACTTAATAGAAAAAGTTAAAGTTGTATGGATAAATAAAATGAATTTGTGTTTTAAAAACTCTATCTAATGAAAACAGCCAATCCAGTAGACCAGGTCTCTATTTTGAAGAATATGGATATTTCTGCAGGGGTGGGGTAAGAGGGTTATTTAACACATCAACCTCCACTTGAGGATGTTGTACATTTCAGGAAGACTTTTACCCTACTTCAGTTGGAATATAACTTCTCTTATTCTTCTTTGGCAAGAATAAAGAAAAAAAAATACATTCTTTTCTGGTTCTTTTTATTTAATGGAATGATTCTACTATAGCTAAAAGTATTTTTGAAAGAATAATTTACTTTATGTTCTCCAGGCAAATTAGAGCTTTTCTTTCATTTGGGTTGTCTATACAAGATTCTTTTAAGCCACAGTCCCAGTGGTTTCCAGCCCTATCACCTAATAATTGACCATGACAGGAGCTATATATCCAGTGCCAGCGGGAAGAATGAATTGTATATGTCAGGCTCAATTACAAGGTGGAAGGCCTAGCAAGAGAAAAGACTGAACTGATTAAAGCTTGATGTTGACAAGAGAGCTGACATATCAGAGTTATTTTCAAAAGATGCCCTCTCTGAATTCCTCCCAGATGCCTCAACAGTCAATATCCTGACCACTTTGTCTTTGCTTCATGTTGTCCATTCAGCTAGCATGCCATATATTGTTCCGCTCAATAATTCTTGGCAAAATAAAATGCTCTTTGTCTCCAACTCAAACCTGTGTAACAACAACAACAGACTTTTTTTGTTTAAGAAAAAGATCCAAATAATTGGGTAATACTTAGAGTAGCAGAATTAGTGAGTGTTGGTAATGTTTGAAAACATTTTTGGATTCTTAAATATTGGAATTTGCAACAAAACAACAACAAAAGTATATTGACAAATTAGGCAAGAGTGTCAATCTACTCATCATTTTTTACTGATCAAGGCTAATCCAAATGTCTATATCTGAATAAAAGAATCATCATGTGCACTTTTTTTTTCATCCATGCCCAAAACCAATTTACATCATGCAAACTTCTCAAGCTGTTATGGTATAGAAATGACTGCTACAAATGTTCTTGTAACTTGAATCACAGTACAATTCAATCAAAGATGAGCTGAATACATGCAGTGTATGATTAATTATCTATTAACTAAGGTAGTCACCATTAGAAGCTTTATCAAGAATCAAGAGTTCAGGTTTATTATACTGGAATTACAATTCTTCATGAATTTCAGTTCTATTACCAGTGACTTAAACTAAGTAATAGCAACAGTTCTTCCGTGAATTGTCACTGTTAATAACATGATTGCCATAGCTTGTACTTTCTAAATTTAATTTCACTTTGATCTCACTCTTTCCTGTTCCCAGGGGAATTCAGACATGGCAGTTCTTGCCTCACATGTCGTTGCGTCTTATATTTGCCCTGACTTCTTGACTCTACAATTCATTTTTCAGATAGAAAAAGCAGTTGTACAAGAAGCTTGAATTTAGAATTCAAATTCAAGTTCTTCAGATGTTCTGGAATTATAGCTATAGCTCAGCATTGCAGGGCTGGTATAAAAGTTGAACCCAGCAACTTCTGGAGAATTATAAGTCCCCAAACGTCTTTCTCTTTTGTAGTGTCTTTTATAGTCAACATATAAAACAACAATCAATTAACCCAGAATCTTCCTATAATTTTCTTTTAATGGACAAGGGAGCCATTTTGGTTTCTTTATTACATCCTGAACAGATAGTAGTATTTGTCTCCTTTATCTGAATTCTATAATATTGATTCAGACATCACTTCCTTAGGGAACTATCTGCTTTGATTTTAAAAGTATTCTTTGTGGCCCTTACATAACATTATACCTAGTATATTTGGGTATAGAAACATAATTTCTAAGATCAAGTCCCACTTGGTGTTTCTTTAAGCCATCTGATCACTTTGTTGACCCAAAGAAATATGTTTTTACACAGAGAATTAAATATTTATTCACTATTAAATCCACAGAAGCTTTAAGTGCCAGCTCATTTATTTCTCCTTCAGGATATAGTTAGATTATTGGAATGTTAGCTTTGTGCAATGATTATTGTTGGAAGAAATGTCCATCTGGGTTCAGTTCCAAGTGAAGAAAAAGACACTGGAATCATGGAGGCTGCTTGGTTTGATGGTGGACAGGATCATATGCCTTGGAGCTCCTGGGTGAAAAGGGAATAGCAATAGCAATAGCAGTTAGACTTATATATCATCCAGTCTCCAACCTCCCTTTTTTAGGGAAGGTTGTTGAGAAGGTGGTGGCCCTCCAATGCTGATGGACCTTGGATGAAGCAGATTATCTAGACCCTTTTCAGTCTGGTTTCAGGCCTGGTTACTCCACCGAAACTGCTTTGGTTGCACTGACCGATGATCTCCGGCGGGCCAGGGACAGAGGGCATTTCTCTGTCCTTGTGCTCCTTGACCTCTCAGCGGCCTTCGATACCATCGACCATGGTATCCTTCTGCGACGGCTGGAGAAGGTGGGAGTGGGAGGCACCGTTTTATGGTGGTTCTCCTCCTACCTCTCCGACAGGTTGCAGTCGGTGTTGGTCAGAGGACAGAGGTCGACTCCTAGGCTCCTCAATAATGGGGTGCTGCAGGGGTCGGTCCTGTGCCCCCCTCCTATTAACATCTACATGAAGCCATTGGGTGAGATCTTCAATCATGTGTCTCATTGTTTTAATTCTTTTTTAATATTTTTTCATTTCTGTAAGCCACCCGGAGTCCTTCGGGATTGGGCAGCCTAGAAATTCAATAAATGAAATGAAATGAAAGTTGGTGGGTGGTGCAATGAAGGGCAATGAAATGGCTCTGCCTGAAGGGGTTAGAGCTTTGTTATGTAGAATAGACTGACTCAGGCCTTAATGGTCCATTGACAAAAGTGGACAAAGAGGGGGGGGTTACTAAGAGTGAGTCTGTTTTCTGCCTAAAACATGTTTCTCCATTACTCATCCAGGGAAATATAATATTCTGCCTTTTTAATATTTCCTAGCATATTTTTATTTTTCTAGTAGAGGGGTGGGTGCTAACTTCCTTCAAGTGATAGTTACACTATTTGACATTTGATATACTGCTTCTCATACAATTATTCTAATCAAGTAAATCTATAGACAACATCAAAAAACCTCAATCCCTTAGGTAAAATATTTGTTCAGTTTGTCGTTAATTATTAAGTGATAATAATTTACCATTTGCATATTGAAGTTCACCCAAAATAATTCTTCCATTTTTAAGGAAAGCTATGAAGGAAACCTGTAATGGGAAGAGGGGAACCAGCAAAACCATCCCTTTGGACTGTGATGTACACTCTCCAATCTCACCTACAGAAAATCACTTCTTGAGAATCCAGAGCTATACAGCAGAAAACAATACACAGGGTATGTGACTATAGGCATCCACAGGAGGACAAAGAGAGGTTAGTGACATCACATGACATCAACAAATTATGCAAATTATGCAATTATGTATAACATCATTATAGTTCCTATGTGACAGCTGCTTGTGACAGCTGCTCTAACAATTTTGTTCTTCAGTATCTGGATATTTTTATGTATCTAGTTTTACTATATGGTTCTCTTACATAATATTTTTCTCTATTATTTTACTGCAATGTTCTTGCTGTAGTTGCAGATTTGTGCTCTTTCATAAATACTGTAAAATAGAATTTACCCCAAACATTTGGGGACAGAGGTTAGAAACAAGATCCTAAACTGGTTCAACAGAAACTAGTTATCCTTCAGTATACCTTAAGTACTTTTTCACTGAGATCCAGACAATAATGGAGTTTTGGCAATATAATTTTATGAACAGAGATTTCATGCTGGCACTTGCAAAAATGAACTCCTCGTTTATCACATTAAATTGTTATTGGGAGGGCAGAAACCTAGTGATGAGCTTGCCTACCATACCTGTTGCAACCATTTTGAAGTAGATGAAACTAACAAGTCACACACTGAGATGCCTAATCAGAAGAAAATAGAAGATGGAATTATGGTTTCTTCTAGTCAAAGAACATCTACTAAGCTTGACTGCAGCACAATTAGTTAATTCATTACTTGTACAGGTGGTCATAGACTTATAACCACAATGGGGACCCAGCTAAGCAAGGTGATTGTTAAGTCATGTCTAATTTTTCAACCTTTCTTGCCACAATGATACAAACCACTGCAGTTGTCAAGTAAAACACATAGTCGTTAAGTGAATCTGGCTTCTCCAACTGATTTTCTTTGTTGGAACCTAGCCAGGTTGCAAATGGTGATAACATGACCTGAGAATGCTACATCTATTATAAATAGATGCTAGTTGCTGAATGCATGAAGTTTGATCATGTGATTGGAGGGATGCTGCAATGGTCAGAAATGTGAGGACTGGTTGTAAGTAACATTTTTCAGTATACCATTGTAACTGCATAACAAGAACTACCTGTCCTTGCTCATAAGTATGTCCCCTGCTATACCAGACATATAGTTTAGGACAAGGATGAACAAAATTCTTATGACTTGAAGAATATTTTTAATAAGGATCACAGATGGAACGGGAAGTAATATAACAATATTTCTGGATTGGGGGAGAACATTTATTAATGAGATCTCAGGAGTTATTTTAACACTATTAGATCTAGCTTGCTGCATATATTTCTTTTCATTACACAGAAAATCAATAGGAAATTTTGTCTGTTAACTGTTTACTGTAATTCAGAGTTTAGTGTTGAATTTCAGCATGATCAAAAGGGCTGATGTAGCCCTTTGTTTAAAGGGAATTGGCCCATTATTTCTGCTATTCTTTCCATTTATTTTATTGCTGCCACATTTTTACCATCTATTTATAAGGATAAATGGTAAATCAAGCCTAAGTTTCAAGCCTTAAGTTTCTACTGTGCTATTAAAAGCCTAAAAACGGTAAGTGCATTAATGGCTAAAAATAAATCTGAAAAAAGATGCATATTAGAATGTAACCAAACTAAAAGAGAGAGAAAATAGCTGGCTAAATGAAGTACTATTTTGAATATTAATATTAATAACACAACTTCTAAGGAAACAGCACTCAGTTCATGGAAAATGACAATGTTGATGAAGATTACAAATGTAACACATCTGTGCAAACCTGTATCTTAAAAACATTTTTTAGAATAATCAAAAAGTGGGCCACAAGAATTTTATTTACAAGTTTCTCATCATAATCTTCCCATGCTATTATAACTATGTTAAATATTAGTCTCTGGACATAGACAATTATGAACACAACTACACCTGTGTTGTTACATCTCTACTATGTCAAATATGAACCATCCATGCATGTTCCAAATAATTGAATGACTTCACTTGAATAATTATTCTATTTGCATTTAAGTGCTTTAAAAATGAGTATTACTATTTTATGGTGTTTCTGATTGGGTGATTATTCCCAGACCAGTAGACTTCACTAAGCATTTTATATCTGAACCCTATATGTCCAGTGGACAAAGTGCTTTAATTAAAAACGGTTCTATAATACCACTTTTCATAGCAACAATAGCACAGGTAATTCAGTTTGGATCATTTACTTTATCTATAGGAATCCTAAGAATTATGGGAAGAATCTTGAATATTTGTTTTTTTTTAAACAAAATTACAAATACATACATAGGGAGTGAAAGACGGAAATTAAAAGATAATTTTCTATTCTATGATATGAATATTGGTTTGTTGCACTTAGGCCCCACTGTAATAATATCTGGTAGAAGTTAATCATGTTGCATATTCCAGTAGTAAAATTACAGCCCAAATGACTTGAAGCAACCTTGGCAGCTTCCAGGCACATGATTTTCTACTCTCAGAAATGGTTGATGATGGCAAAATTCTGGAAGTTGAAAGCCGTACATTCGGTAGTTACAAGGCTGAAAAATACTGTTCTAAAGGAATGTGTCTTTATGCACATGTCTAGACACTGATGAACTTCAGAGACAATGTTTTGAGTGCTTTGGTTTAATCTCATAGCAATAGCAATAGCAGTTAGACTTATATACCGCTTTATAGGGCTTTCAGCCTTCTCTAAGCGGTTTACAGAGTCAGCATATTGCCCCCAACAACAATCCGGGTCCTCATTTTACCCACCTCGGAAGGATGGAAGGCTGAGTCAACCCTGAGCCGGTGAGATTTGAACAGCCGAACTGCAGAACTGCAGTCAGCTGAGGTAGCCTGCAGTGCTGCATTTAACCACTGCACCACCTCGGCTCTCATAATTTCATTAACTAGATGGCTACAAGAAAGTAATTCGTTCTCAAGTATCACTTCCAGAATGTTCTAGAAAAACATTTGCCTGAAGTCTGTGATGCTACCATAAGGAATAGTCATTTAATATAAGAAATAGCCTTTTTCTCTCTTTTTTTAAGTGTTCTAGGTTTTTACCTCAGAAGGGCAGGAACAATATTTCAAAACATATTACATTGTTTCTCCCCTGGTTATTTGTTGGATTCATATATGTTAATTTAATTAAATAAATGCACACTTATACTTAACACCTGGACAATATTCTACACAGTAAATTGTGCACTTTTAAGTCTACATTCTCCCACATAGCCATTAGCTCCTTTTGGAATAAATACACAGGAAAATGGTATAAGGGAGAGAAGTTGCAATATTTATCAACTTCTCTATTTTGAGCATTAAATAAAAAATTCTACCACATACATACAGTATCTAAATATGCAACATTTTAAAACAAATTTTAAGGAATGTGTGTAAACTGAGAAAGACATCTGATGCCACAATGCCACTGTTCTCATAGGCATATTCAAATTATTTCTGAAAACTACTGTAAGACAATATTCTAAAACTATATTGTGCATTCCTATTTGCATATCATATGTACCTATAGCAGCAGTCAGTAATCCAAAATTAAAAGATTGCTTTAAAGTTTGGCTTACTGTGCTAAAATAAATCAGATTTTATTCACAGACTGCCAAACAAACAAGTGTCAATACAACCAGTGTGAGCTTAATGGCAGAGTGGGATTTCAGCATGTTTCTGCAGGTGTAATCCTATACAGGATCTGGTCTGACTGTAAAATATCTTGGATCAGAAAACAAGTACATGACAGAGGGGGCTTCCTGGGGGCGTGGCCTGTTGCCGAGGAGGGCTCCACCGAGCTCCTCAGAGATCTGGTTTGTATATCTAAATAAGATCATAGATAGCACCCCTTTTTGGCTAAGAAAGGGGCAGGGAGGATAGCTCCGTAGGCTAGGGTCTATTCGTAAGCCACAGCCTTTTGTTTTTTTTTGGCTGTGGAAAGAGATTAGATCCAGCCGAAGCGGAGCTTTTATCTCCAGCCATTTCTTCTCAGCTGCCTTTTTTTTTTGGCAGCCCCAGACAGGCTAGCCCCCCCCCCAGGACAAAACAAAGTTTTTTCAAGCTAGAATTGATACGGGAGGGTACCACCCCTGTGAGATTTATGCTTTTATTACTATCTTAAATACCAGCACCATTCGTCTTAGAGACTTCTTTGTCTAAATAGACCTCAAAATGGCGATTTCTCTCCGTGGATGATTACTGGATCTACTTAGCCGGGTTTATCTTCCTGCAGACCGCTCTTTAACAAAATAAACTCTTCTTCTTTGGAAATAGAGGGGAGCGAAGCGCTGCTTACTTGTTTATTTATTATGGCACCCAGATCAAAGAAGCGTCTTGCTACAAATGTGTCTAAAGAATTTAAAGAATTTTTTCTGGAAACACAGCCTTTGTCTCCTACGCCCTCTACTGGAGAATTTTTAACACAGGAATATCTCTTTAAAATGTTTAATGCCTTTAAGCAAGAAATTAAGGAATTTGTATTGGAACTTTATGATGATCTAAAATCTAAAGTTAATCAAATGAAGGCGAATACGTTTGCAGCCGTGTCTGCCCTGTCAGATTACTCTGCTGAAATAGAGAACAAATTGGAAAGTCTGGAGAAGGCTAATTTTAATTTGACTACCAATATTCAAATTTTACAACAAAAAATTAGAGATAACGAAGAACAGCTTATGATGATAAATTTTAATAGGAAGGCATTTGCAATAAGAGTCAGAGGATTCCGTGAAAAGGAGCAAGAGAATTTGAAACAGACCTTTGCTGAAGCCTTCAGCCATGCGCTGGGAAGCCCGGGACTTAACTTTGATTGGCAGATTCGGAAAATCTATCGCCAGAACTCATTGATAGCGGAACAGCGACAGCTCCCGAGGGACATAATTATACATTTCTCTACAAAAGAATCTAGAAATGCGATTGTGCAAAAGTTTCATAATAACAGTTTCCGAGTTGACGGCCAGGACCTGATTGTTTTCAAAGATATTCCTTTTCAGATGCTGAAGGCAAGAAGGGACTACACCTTTTTAACTAAGGAGCTTAGGAGTCAACAGATTCGATAGAGATGGGAGGCCCCTGCCGGTATCACGGTTACATTTGAGAATCAAAGATTTCGTCTTAACTCTGTTTCGGAGGCTCAAGATTTCTATTGTAGGATTCTGAAGGCGGGACTTCCTGACGTGCTTGGAAGAGAGGAGAGACAAGCGGAAGGAGAAGGCAAGCGGCTGGCCATGTGGCTGCAAGATGGAGGGGGTAGCCCCTCCTCCCTCGGAGAAGCAGAAAAACGGAGATCGAGAATTTAGACACTTCAAAATGCTTGCTAAAGTTGAGGACTGAATGGGGGTTTGAGACCTCTCTCCGGTAGAAAAAGCGGACTAATTTTTATCAGAAGGGAAAGCTGGGTGAAACTACTTTGAGCTAGATTCTAAATTAACGTTAGCATAAATTTGATAGTGGTAAACATCAGGCAAGCAAGGGATGAGGGTAAAATTTACGTTGTTTAAAGCTTATTAGAACAGAAAGCCGCTTGGGATTATCTTAAGATAAGTGTAAAAAGAATGCGGAATGATTTATGTTGTTTAAACTTTGTTAGAAGGGACTACCTTAAAATAGAAGGTTAACTGACTCTTGCTGAAAGTATTATTTGAATATGTGGAATGATCCATGCTACTTAAATCGCTCTGAGTTATATTTTAAACAAATGCTAGTATAAATTTGATAGTGGTAAATATCAGACAAGTGAGGGATGAGGGTGAAATGCATGTGGAATGAACTAAGTTATTTAAATCCTATTAGAAGAGGAAGTCGGTTGGAATTATCTTAAGATAGAAATTGATTCCTGTGTAAAGTAATATCTGATCTACGCTGCTTAACTTTACTAAGAAGGGGAAGTTTGGTCAGATTATTTTGAATTACTGTTTGAAAAGGGGGTAAAGAAAGATCATTTACGCTGTTTAAATTTTACTAGAAGGGAAAGTTTGATTACTTGTCTGTAAAGTTATATTTGAATATATGGCATGAACCACGTTGCTTAAATTTTATTGGAAGGGATCATGAGGTTTAGGAAGAGGAACGGGAGAATCTACAGAAGGTTGGGGTAAATAGCAAAGAAGTAAGAGACGAGAATAAAATATAGATAGAATGATTTATACTATTTAAGCATAGATAAAGATGGGGGGCTGAGATCAACGCAAAGAGTGGTTTCTTTTTTTTTCTTTTTTTTCTTTTTTCTCTTTTCTCTTTTCTTTTCTCTTTTTTTTTCTCTGCCTTTTTTTTTTTCTTTTGATATATTACTTTTATTTTTTAATCCATATGTATACAAGATATTTTAGACAGAAGGTAGTGCCAGGTGTGGGCCCTGGGAAGTCGGGAGGATTAGGGATGGGGATTGTGGGGGGTGGGGTGGGGGGGTGTTAACATAGTCTTAATAAGAACAAGAATGTATTTATATACGGTGGTTCTTTTTTTTTTTTCTTTTTTTTTTTCCTTGGTTCATTTTACTTTTATCAGATCAAACAACACTCGAATAAAGGCATACACCAAGGAGGGAGGTAGAGGGAAAGAAGAGGGAGGAGTAAGGAAGGAGTAAGGGGAATGGAAGGAGGGTGTCCGGGGAGTAAGGGGAGAAGGAAGGTTTGAGGGGAAAGGGAAGTAGGAGGGGAGTGTTAGAGGGAGAAAGGAAAGTTGGAGGGGGTAGATGGGGTGTATGGAGGATGAAAGGGTTAGGTGGGGTTGTGAATGATGAGTTGTGTTTCCTTTTTACTTGTTCGTTTTATTCCCTTTTTCTTTTTTTTTCTTTTCTTAAATACCCTGTATATAAATGATTGCAAATGGAATGTGAAAATTGAATAAAATATATTTAAAAAAAAAAAAAAAAAGAAAACAAGTACATGGAATCTTGTTTTTTACACAATCATCCTAATACATTTTTAGACAAGCCAATTCATCTTATATATAATTTACAAAGTTTTCTGATATGATTTTTCCTACTATTGTTTGCAATGCTACCACCAGAGATTTCTTTTGGGGCAATAAAAATTTAACAGGACATTCCATTTGTACAGTTGCCATTTTATGTTTTTGACTCTTCATGGAGATGTCCCTGATAGCATATAACTTTTAACATTTTTAACAGTGCAATGCTAATTAGAAAGTAAAGCTTTTATCCATATACCATCAGAAAATGTTTGTGTACTCTTGTGTAAATAGATATGGCAGCCTTCTCCACCTTGATCTCTGCCACTTGCATTATAAATGTGCAGAGGTATACCTGAACATAGAAAACATCACCAAATTGGAGATAACTGATAAATGGGAATTGTTGTTCCAAGAATAACATCAATAACAAAAGCAATTTATTGAAACCAGTGAGATTCTA